>NC_081193.1:72130013-72387513 GCF_902713425.1 Acipenser ruthenus | reverse complement strand
AGTATTGGGGAAAAAAACAGTGTTTATTTTATAAGAAGTGACTTTGGGAGTTGCTTTTCCTTGGAACTTTAAAGAGACAACATGGCCCAAGACAAAATGGACCACTGATTAAAAAGAAAAGTACCTTGCAGCGATGAGGCATCTGATTGTTTTAAATAAAAAATGTAATGCAGAATGTGATAAAACACAAACAAGCGATGCCAGTGAAGTGAAAGCAAAACAGATAGATTTCAGCCAAACTGGCTGAAGAATTATCCATGGCTGGAGTTTATTAAATGAGTAGTTCAGTCTGCAGCCTCTATGCAACTGCAACGTTTGCTAGCCGCTGTTACAAAACCTTTACATTAAATGACATTTTAGTGGCAGTGCACATAATGAAGCTTTGCAAAAAAAGCGCGAAGTAGAAGCTTCACGTCAGGCCATAGCAAAGGCAATGGAGACTGCAGATAAATAGAATAGTAGATACCTGCGGAGGTTTTGTTGAGCAGCTTTAAGTCATTCGCACTAATACTTGCTATGCAGTATATGCAATACAAATTACCGGGAGCAACACCAGTGTGAATTATGATGCAGTAGAAAATATTTATTTAAGTTTGTTATATGCAAAACTGCCTTTTTATAATCTCCTCCCCCCCAGCACACACAAATAAAATAAAGGTTTTTTTTTTTTTTTTTTTACACCTATACTGCCAAAGGGCAGCAGTGTGGAGTAGTGGTTAGGGCTCTTGACCGGAGGGTGGTGGGTTCAATCCCAGGTGGGGGGCACTGCTGCTGTACCACAGCACAGGCTATGTACTCAAATATAAATTTACATTATGGCCAAAAGTTTTACATCACCTAGTAGAATATTAGGATGCAGACATAATTACAAAAAAAAAAAAACTATACGAACATAATTTAGATATTTTATTTAACATCATGCAATCTAAGGAACTACAAAATGGTATCTCAAAAGTCTACCGGAAACTATAACAGTAGTACAGTATTTCAGTTAGATTTCAAAATGTCACATTTTCGATTTTTGGAAAACTACAAAGCCATATATAATTTCAATATGTTAACGTAACATTATTAATTATATAGAGTGTGATGCAAAACCTTTGGCCACAGCTGTATTGTCCCCCATATAATCTACTAAATAAAAACACAACACACACATCCCGGCCACAGACAAACAAAACGGAAGTTATATACAATTACATGCATGTGTGTTAGGGTTGTGCCAACATTCAATATTATCGTATATCTCAATATTGGAAAATGTGGACGGTTTTTTATATATATCATCAATATCGCCATAGTCCTAAAATAAACATAGCGAATAAAATAAGACACGTTATAAAATATCCTTCATTCATCCAATGCCGTGTTAAAACATTGTAGCGCCCCAGAGAACTTTGTGGAGGTTTAGAACAAGACTGCTGTTACTTTCTGTTCCTGGATGTTGTATTTCCTGCTGCTGCAGTCAGCTGTATGCGTGCTTGTGTGTGTGACGTTAACTAACAACTAATAGGTCGCTGTGGAACTATTCTGTCTGTTTATTTGCTTCTCTTTGCTTCACAACAACAACACACACTCCCCGTTTTTAGACCCAGCTAGTCCTGCCTCATCCCACTTCACGGCCAATCACCAACAGCTCCTGTGGTCCATGCCTGTCACCCATAGGCTGTTCGGCCGATGTGACACACAGGCGCTCCTACTCCAAGAGTTCCTGCACTTCACAGACCTCACATAGTATACGTTACAATATTATCTTTTTTATTATTATTATTTGGGGTCCAGGGCCAGGTTCGTTATAGCCGAAGGTTAGTTTTAATGAAGGGTGCTATAGCGAGGGTGTATTGTATTTCAAAATGTTCAACAACTGACAGCTAGCTAAACGCAATCATGCTAAACTGGTTAAAACGGCCATTAAATGGCTTGTTTTTAACATTGCTGTTCATTTCCTTTCCGTTTGTTGATGTGCTTCAATTTTGACTTGGCCGTTATTTTATTTTATTTAATTATTTTAGGGGGGGCACATGGTTTGGACTTTGTGTTTGTTTTTTGGCAGCAGGTATGTTGTCGAGTCTTACATTCTCAAATCTTTATGTAGCGTTGGGGCCTCAAAAATGACGGTATTATCGAATATCGTGATATTTTTTATATTATCGTCACGGTATGAAAATTAAAATATCACCACAACCTTAGTGTGTGTTACGTATTCACTGCCACGGACACTGATAACTCTTGACACAGACATGCATGTCCGTGTACGGCCAAGTTGCCGACCCCTGGCTTGGACACCTCTGTAGACAACAGTTTCATTCATGATTTTTCCTGGCAAGCACGTGTTGTCAGCACTTGTCTGTGATTGGTTAATCCACCGATGGTACCGCGCAGCAGCCAGAAAACATTGCTCTGCATTTGATTCGAGCAGTACCGCTCAGCGTCACCACAGGACTAGCGGTATCGTCCCGCGCTGATCTGTCCAACACCATATGAAAGCAATGGCAGCCATACAGGCGGCAAAATGCCTCCTGTGCCGCGCCCGTCTGTCCCGGGCTTTACTGTAGCAGCTCACACATTGTACAACTTCTCAACCCACCTCGCTTCCTGCTTTGTCAATAAAGTTTATTGAATACAAGACCCTTCAATAATTTTATACAAACAATTAGAATGCAAATACTAATACACAACTGTAAAGGACTCCACACACCAGACGCAATGTGATTTTTGAATTGGCGACGAGACACACCAGACGCGACGACGGCAATGCGACATTTATTATAAATTATTTCAATTGTAATACTGATTTTTATTAATTGAATATTATATATGAATTATTAATTTTGTAAATATAAATGTTAACCTAATTTTGAAATACTTATTGGTCCTGAATGTATTGGTCCTAAACAATAATACAAATAATCTTACAATAACTTTGCTTGAATTGTTGTTATCCCCTTATTTTTAGTTCCGTTTCCCGTACTGTGGCTCGCCATCTTGGGTGCTCACAGCCAGCAATTTCAAACCTGGCGAGATGGTATAACCAGACACCCTCTGTCATGACAGACCACGAACTGGGAGACCAAGAGTCACAACACCTGCCCAAGATTGACAGATCATTTTGCAGAATCTTCGTGATATCGATTGTTAATCAGCACAATAAAAAGTCACTGCACCTGTTCTAAAACAGAGTTTGTCATTTTTAGATCACATCTAGTGAATTTTATCCAAATATAAAAGTGATGAATTTCTTTTGATGCTCAAATATAAGTGATACGTTTCTTTTGATGCTCAATATACGTGTGTGTGTTTCTATAAATCACCCAACAAAATGTCTTCAGAAAATACTTTACTGTATTATCTATCCCTTTAATATAATGAAATAATAAAGCATACCTGAACTGTAATAAAACCATCATATATTGTCTTCTCTTTATTTTGAGGCAGCAGCAGCGGGCTCTGACTTATTAAAGCAGATGACGTAGACATCTTTCAATGCATTCTGAAACAGTAGAACAATAACAAAACAATAAATTAATGGGTTGATGGGTTTTCCCCCCCGAGTTGCAGTAAGTGTAGAATGCCTTATGTTATTGCTTTAAACACAATTATGCAGCTGTTTAATGGTTTTGACAGGTTCATGCAAGTTGTAATGGTCCAAATTTTGAGGAGATCATAAAATAAAATCCCCCCATAAAAAAATTTTGAATTATAATTGAGTATCCATGTTGGTTCCCATATCGGTTCCCATATCACAGATATAAAATTGACCTGTCAAGGGCTGAAAATGACTGGTAACTTTTTGTATGGTAGAAGTGATCAGTGGCTAAAATTAAACTTGAAAGTTCAGGATTCTCAATTTGAAAATGTCATTTATTTTATAAAACGTGTAATTCCTGTGCTTTCGTGTTTGAAACAAGCCAAAAATTCTACAGAGACATGACCTGTTTTGTTTTTTTTTTGTTTTTTTTTTTTACAGTACTGGAAGACCTCCAAAGACTCCTGCTCTACCAAAACTCTGAAATCAATGAGCATAACAAGGTGGTCAAGCAGAATTGCAAAGCTTTTCTTTCCACAAGTGAGTCAATTGTACAGACACTAGAACAAATTCAGGCTGATAGTGCATTTGATAGAGACGTCTGGTACAGCTCTGGCACTCAGCAAAGCAATTCACTTTGATTTTTGTTTCTATCTGAAAGCATTCAGTAGAATTCTTTCAGCGACAGGTGTGGTGTCCAGATACCTTCAGGCAAGTGACAAGAGTACAGCAGCAGAAATGATTGAGGATTACAAATCTGAATTAGAGACTTCGATCAGATGAAACATTTCAGGAGTTGTGGACTGAAACTGAACAGCTTGCTTCACAAATGAAAGTAGAGTTTCAAGAGGATCAGAGAACAATAAGTCCAAAATACTGGATCACATGTGGCAATATGAAACTGTACTTCATTCACAAAGGATACAATTCACATCAAATTATATTTTGCAACCCTGGATCATTGAAAGCACTACTGAGAGGTTTAGCACTGAAGCACTGCCTCTGCTAAATCACATAAATAGCCAAACACCTCCTTCAGTTGAAAAAAAAATTGCAAACTGAGGCAGCTTACAGCTTACTATATAGGAGATGTAGATAAATCCACATATGGCAGAGCAGGAATAAAAACTTCTCATCCACAGACCTGAGTCACAACCGCCTACTACAGTTATCTGTTTCTGAGCAACATGCTAGCATACAGCCAAATTACAAAGCTATACCAGCTAGTCCTGACACTTCCAGTGACATCTTGCAGTAATGAGAGAAGCTTTTTAGCTCTAAAGTTTGTGAAAAATAGTCTAAGAACAACCATGACACAAGATCGCTTGAATGACCATAGTAATTGCAGCTGAAGCAGAGATCGGTCAGTAGACGCTAGGAGGTAGGGGAAAATAATACTGAATATTAATACATTTATTTAGCGCAGTGACCAACTACAAAAAAAGAAAAAAATAGCTGCATGACGCCCCTTCCGGCACTATGAACACTGGTATTATAAAAACAGAAGCGTAATCATAAATTAATAGAAATGTTTTGTATATTGTCGTGGAAAATGACTCGCGCACTGACCATGTCAATTACATTTATTTACCAACTTAAACCCAAATGTAACACATACAACAAAAAAAATCCTGCCATGGTCGTACTGGTACCGTATCAATTCATTATCATTTGTATCAAACGTAAGTAGTTTGACAGGAAATAAGAATCCAAGCTGTCAGCTACACCTTCTATGCTGGTTAACATTAACAAAATAAATGAAAGTAGAGAAATGAAATAGGACGATTACCGGTGCCGACTGACTGGGCCTCCTACGCGCTCTACTCTATCTTCTGCTCCCTGTCTGTTTACAGTTCTTAACTTCCTCTCAATTCAGCAAAAAAATACAAACTCCCGCGCCACAGTGAAAATAGACCCCGCCTTTAGAGTATCACAGTTTTTAAATACACAACTTTATTAACAAACCCAAACAACACAAACACTTTGAATTTGACCCTGTGCTGCAGGTCTGACGGTGCTAACCCAGTACTCGAATTATGGGACAAAAATGATGGGACTTCACAAGCATACATTTGTTGCCTGCTTGGCAACACACATACAAACCAATTATAATGCATGTTTTTGTCACGAGATGTAAACATGATGCGAAGGAAGACTACGATATAAAAATGTACTAATCACATTATAACAAACCTGTAGTTCCTTAATTAAATGAAAGGTGTGCATTAGTAGAATTGTTTAGTTAGGTCTACATATTTAATATGCCAAACATAATAAATATATCGGTATTCATTATCCTAAACAATGTTTTCATTAAATACTGGACTTTTAATTCTAGGCTAGTTTCGAGAGCCAAGAAAGCATACCTGAGATTTTTTAAACACACTTCACTTCGTTTACTGTTAAAATGAAAGATGTCATGTGAACACAATCCCTACCAGGCAGGGGAAGAAAACCTGTTATGGCCGCGAGGATAAATATCGGGACTTTCTTCCCATGCATCTTCCTATGAAATTTTCTAGGAAATCAGAACTGTCCCGACCATATAGGGCAGGGGTACTCAATTATTTTAGTGGTCCAAAATTTTTGGTTACAGCAAGGTCAAGGTCCGAAGCACATTTTCACTCCTATCCCCATACCGACAAACAAACACAGAGCAACACAAATATAGTTTTTACACATGTTGCTGGTTTGAGAGTTCTTCACTAAGTTTAAATGTTTTTGGGGGAATCAAAATTCTCTCTCATTTTTACTAGTCTGCCTTCTTTACTGACTTGTTACTGCATGAGTTATTTCCCTGTCATAACCATATAATTCTTATGTGTCTGTGTTAGCAGAGCCAAACATTGTGTTTCACCATTTCAAAAACAAAGCAAATTACTGCTACATTAATCACACCCCTCCCCACCCCCACACTTTTTAGAAAGTTGCTATACATGTTTTAAAAATTCTTTATTTAGGAAGGCCATATGAGCTTGAGGTAGCTCATTTACAAAGGTGTCCTAGGAAAAACAGCAGCAGGTTACAGGTTTCAAAACATAAAAATAATAAAAACACATAACGACAAGACAACACACAATGTACACATTAAATTTACACAGCACATACACAAGGCCTATTTAAGTACTGGAACAACAGTTTTTTTTTTAATTTCTACAGTCTAGCAGCAGAAAAAACAAAAGATTTTCATCCTGCAGCACTTTTTACAGATGGTATATTAAAGTATTTTGTGCCACAGACATTACGTAGGCTGTATTTACAGGTAAACTCATGAAACAAGCTGTTTAAATAAGCTGGTAATGTGCTGTGCCCCTTTAAAAAAAGCAGATTCCAGTGATAATTCCTTCTGTTAGCAGGTGATAGCAAATTTAATCTAGAATACAAGCTGCAGTGAGGCTCTAGTGGAGTACACTGGAGTACAAACCTACAGATCCTATTATACATTGTATCGATCTTCTTCAGTGATTCCTTACTAGCAGTCCTGTAGCAGTCTCTCTCTCTCTCTCTCTCTCTCTCTCTCTCTCTCTCTCTCTCTCTCTCTCTCTATATTTTTCACAAGAAATCCGGGGAAATCATAGATAAATACATTGCTGACCTTAGGGTGTTAGCAGCCATGTGCAATTTTGGAGAAATTAAACTCACTTATCAGAGATAGGATAGTGTGTGGAATTCACAACTCTCACCTCAGAGAACGTCTCCCAAGGGAAGCAAACCTGACCTTAGAGAAAAACTTACAGAGCTGCTGAGCTGTCAAAACAGAATATAAAAACAATAGAAGGTAACACAGTTGAAGAAGTGCATGCACTGAAGCAAATTAAACTTAATGATGCGAGACATTCTACCATGCAAGTACTGTGGGAGGAAACATGCAAGAAATAAAGAGAAGTGCCCTACCTATGGGAAGCAGTGCAAAGAGTGTGGGAAATACAACCATGTTGCAGCAAAGTGTATGACAAAAATGCAGAGGCAAAACAAGAGTGCTAATGTGCTAGCAACTGAGCAGGAACTATATGAAGAGATTCTGACTGTGAACACGCAGACAGAGAAACAGATGGTACATACAGTACAAAAAAGTACAAGTAGTAGTCCAAAGCAACTTTTTGCAGCAATGCTCATAGGAGAAAGTCTAGTCAGATTCCAGTTGGATTTTGGGGCAAACTATAATAGCATCCCAGTTAATTTGCTAAATCCGGTAATGCAGATTGAGAAAACACATTAACTACTGGTGATGTATAACAAAAGCACACTACAACCCCTAGGCAAATGCAGAATTAAAATAAGGAATCCCCGAAACAAAAAGCTGTAGCACTTAGTGTTCATGGTTGTTGATGAAGAGTCATCAGTGCCTTTCCTTGGCAGTAAGGCAGTGCAAGCCATGAACCTAGTTAAAGTGCAGCTTGAGAACATTTTAGCAATTGACAGCATTGTAACTGAGATACTAGAAGAGGGGAGCCCTTGGAATCTGAATCGAATCAAAAGCGATTATGCAGCCCTCTTTGACGGGGAAGGCTGTCTAGAAGGCAGATATAGAATTGAAATTGATACTAGTGTGGAACCGGTAAAATTACCAAAACGAAGAGTGCCTGATGACACCACTGAAAGAAGATCTTCAAAGTTTGCAAAACAGAGGAATTACAGCACCTGTAGATAAGAGCACAGACTGGATCAGCAGCTTTGTGACTGTCAAAAAGCCATCTGGAAAACTGAGAATCTGTATCGATCCCAGACCACTGAACAAAGCTTTAAAGAGAAGTCACTTCCCACTGCCAAATATAGGTGACATCTTACCTGATTTGTCTAAAGCAAGAGTCTTTACTGTTTGCTACACCATGTGGCAGAAATAGGTGGCTAAGAATGCCTATGGGGATCAGCCCTGCACCAGAAATATTTCAAAGAAAGCTGTGTCATGCTCTAGAGGGTCTAACAGGAATACGAACAATCGCAGATAACGTACTAATAATTGGAGAAGGAGATAGCCCAGAGTTAGCAGAGAGGGATCACAACAAAAAACTGAAACTGTTCCTTGAGAGATGCAGAAAGAAGAACATAAAGCTCAACCCAGACAAACTCAAATTGAGAGTGACTCAACTTCCATACATAGGACATCTGCTCACATCAGAAGGCTTAAGAATAGACCCCGAAAAAGTCAGAGCAATCAAGGAGATGCCAAGACCCACAGATGTGTAAGGAGTACAAAGACTGCTAAGTATGGCAAATGATCTATCAAAGTTTTCTAATCACTTGTCAGACAACTGTAAACTGTTGAGACAGCTAACACATCGGGACACTGTATGAGAATGGACTGAATCGCAGGAGCCAGCATTCATGAAAATAAAAAAAAACATGACTGGAACTGCACCCATACTGAAGTATTACAATCCAGAAGAGAGTCTACTGTTGCAGTGTGATGCATCAGAGACAGGACTGGGAGCAGCCCTGATGCAGGGAGGACAACCAATAGCTTTTGGAAGAAGAACATTAACATCAACAGAATGGGACTATGCCCAAATCGAAAAGGAATGCTTAGCCATTCTGTTTGGAATGGAAAAATTCCATCAATACACATTTGGTCGACAAGTCGATGTACAGTCGGACCATAAGCTGCTAGAAAATATTGTGAAGAAACCCCTGCTCAGCGCACCAAAAAGACTACAGAGAATGCTGCTCAGACTACAGAAATATGACATAAATGTTGCATATGTTCCTGGAAGAAACATGCTATTAGCTGACACTTTAAGAGGAGCATACCTACTGGAATGCAGCAAAGAGGTTTGCTGCAGGTTTGCTGCATGTAGTTGAGGCTGAAATTGAAACCATAAACATGATACAGTACTTAGCTATTAGAAGAGCGGCTGAGAGCTATACAGAAAGGAACAGAAAACAATAAGACCATGCAGATCCTACAGAACACCATAATACACGGGTGGCCAAACAATAGAAACCAGGTGCCAGGAGAAGTAAGACCATTCTTTTACATGCAGAATTAACTGAGTGTCCAGAATGGAATAATATTCCGGGGAGAGAAAGCTGTAATCCCTGATACACTCAGGAAATAATGCACAGAGTTCACTCATCACATCTGGGGATAGAAGTCTGTTTGAGATGAGCTAGAGAGAGCGTATATTGGCCAGGAATGCATGAACAGTTGAAAACATTCATGGAAAAGTGTGAGATTTGCAGATCTGGAAATGCACGACAGCAGAAGGAGACATTATGGCCACATGAAACACCAGAGAGACCTTGGGCAAAAGTAGAGACGGATTTGTTTACATTTGCAGAAAAAGAATATCAGATCACTGTGGATTATTACTCCCAATTTCTGGGAGATTGACTACACACAGGACACAAAATCTAGAACTGTAATACGCAAAATAAAAGCGCATTTTGCTCGACGTGGGTTACCAGATACAGTATGTTCAGATAACGGTCCACAGTTTTCATCTAACGAATTTAAACAATTTAGCAGAGACTGGGAATTTGAGCAAGACTGATGGAAAAAGCAAGGAATGGAGGAACAGACCCCTACTTAGCAATACTAGACAACCGCAACACCCCATCCCAAGGACTGAGTGCAAACCCAGCACAAAAACTAATGAGCTGAAGAACCAAAACACTACTACCAACATGTGGAAGCCTGCTACAGCCAGTGGTAAGAAGGACACATCTAGATTTGCAGAGAAACCAGATCAGACAAGTTCATTATTTCAACAAATCTGCAAGAGACCTGGAAAAACTACAACAAGGGGACATTGTGAGAGTACAGCCTGTGGGACCACAAAACAAGTACTGGAAAAAAAAAACTACAGTGCTAAAACCTGTGGATAATAGATCATACCAAGTACAATTGGAAAGTGGACGGATTCTGAGAAGGAACAGTCGCCATCTCAGAAGAACCAAATAAACAAACACAAACGAAAGATCAGCCCAGGACAAGAACAGGAGAACACAGCAGACTCACCAAGCTTGGATCAGCAAGTGATACACAAGCCTGCTGGAGTGTTGAAGATGAACAGTACAACACCAAAGAGACAGGAAGATAACGTTTCAGAAGTGGAACAAGAAATCCTCAACAAGCCCATACAACAGTCTCTTAGACATCACCTTGTAAAGAATCCAGAAACAGAGGTCCAGACAACTGTCCAATCCAGAGCAGGATGAATGATTAAGCTACCGATACACCTGAAAGACTTTGTGTGTTCAGGGACTACGAGAACCTTTACAAAATGTTGAGGTTTTTCAGTAATTTTTGTAACCTCAGTTAAAATGTAAAAAAAAGAGAAAGGATGTAACAATATAGATATTGTTGTGGGTTATGTTGTATTGAGCCACAGTTGTGGACAGGACAAATAAAAATGTAACACCGGAAGCACGGTTAGTCTTTAGCGAAAAGTCAGAGTTGCAAGCATGCAAGTGACAGTGACCAAACCTGTAAGCAAACTAGATGTTTAATAAAGTTGTTTAATTATGTTGTTAAAATAAACCGAGTTTCCTATATTGTTATTCGAATAAGCAACAATGAAACAGTAATAAAGTGTGAATTGTTTTATAAGTAAATTTACCAGAATGTTGGTTGTTCTACAGTGGATCACAATATTGTTCAGTACCATGTTGAACTACTTTAAATTGTTTAATTGTGCATTACTGTAAGCTCATTAATGATTATTTTGTTAATAGAAAATGTGTGTGCTGAAATAAATAGATTGTTTGACATTAATGATTATGATGTTAATTGACCATTTATATGCAGGAATAAATAAATTATTTGACGATATACCTGCATTTACCAATAAGCTTCAGTACATCATAACATTAACTGGTAAATGTCTGAATAGTAATCTATTTCTTCATAATTCCGGACATGTACCACCTTATTTGGCAAATTTACAGGTAAAAGATTGACCAGATTCAGACTTTTACCCTAACATATACATTGTGTGTCAGTGAAGTAACTTTGGTTTCAAAAGTGTAGTCCAGTTTCTGTTGCTAGGGCATAAAGCAATACAATAAAAAAAAATATATATTATTTTCATTCAGATTGACAATTCAGCAACATTATTACAATGCAGTTTCTTGAAGCGATACCGCATACATTTCATGAGCTACAGTATTGATATTATATCAAGGGTAGTAGGCCTTTCTCATAAGATAGCCAAAACTGCAGCAGGAGCTTTACACCAAGAATAAAAAGTCCCTTGCTTTTGGTTTACTATATAGACCGTGTTTATAGCCCAGTGTACTGTAAACCCAATTTTAAGAATGCACTGTTATATATTTAGCTAATTACGCTATGTCCATTTAATATAGATCTGATGTTTTATGATATGCAATAATACCTTGAAAACTATTCTGATGATATACCACACACTGAAAAGGGTCCCTTTAGAATTGTATTAAAATAACTTATTTTCTTACTATCTGAAAAAGTTGGTGATTTCCCACAAAATATAATCAAGAAATGTGTAGAAAACTACACAAAAAAATGTAATCAAATTGTACTCTGTTAAATGAGGTATTACAAAAAAACATGTAAATGTATTTGTTTAAAATAATAATTCATGCAGTGTCTGGTTTACAGCTTCATCCTGTGGTGATTAATGTACACAATGTAAAGGATAAACTAGCTACTGCAAGTATATTAATTAGGCATTTTTAAATTTGATTTTTGACAGTCCAACTGAATCCATACTCCAACCGTCTATTGTCTGAACTTGTGAGCATGACCTTAGGAGTACACAGCCTAAAATATGTCACCCCCCCCCCCCCCCCCCCCAAAAAAAAACAACCTCCATTCATATTTACAACAGTGTTGGTATGAAGTACAGTAATTTTACATTTGTTCTCCACATATTTCATAAATCATTCAGAATGCAGTAAAACAACACAGTATACTGCTTGCAGGTAAAATATTGAGTGTTAAAAAATCAAGCTACCAGTATTGCATTTGCATGTTTTATGTATTTTCTAGCTACTCCACATACATATGCTGCTTGACTGTACATTTTGAAATGTAGTTTTTCTGTTGGAAATTGATGATGATTTCATAAGTTTTAAAAAAAGTCGTTGATTGTACATAAATAGGCAGTTTGCAGAAAGAGGCTGCAGCATACATCCTGGTTTCACCCCATAAATAACTGCATGAGATGTAGGTATTTTGTAATCCCACACATAGAAGACATTTTGGTAAATAGAGCTAAACACTGTATTGGAGTGTGATTATATATTGCTAAGGAGTGTGTGAAACGTGCAAGCTACACATTGTGCCAAGAGGGATAGATGTTTTGTCACCCACCTGCTTCAAAGCCATAAAACCTGCAGCTGCTAAAGAAAATCTATTCGGCTTCAAAAATCTAAACAAAGAAATCTTTGCTGGGATGTTTACATTTCTGAAGGGGGAAAGATCTCACATTCTGTACCGAAATGATGGTGAAATGGTTGAACGGTGTCTGTGTCTGGAATTGGTGAGTAGTGAATTGCTAAATGCGTGTTATTTGTAATAGCATGCAGCTATTTATGATCGTTTTGCATTGGTTTGGGTTTAAGGAAAGCACAGCATCTTTAGAGGGTGAAGCATCATTTTATGCAAATATATAGCACTGTTGTAGTCTTGCAATATGCCATGCTAATAAAATTAGAAATGTAAAGTATAAACATTTTGATCCTGTTATATGTTCAGTGTGTCTGCTGAGGTTTTCTCTCTCTGCTGTGTCTCCGATCCCATATACCTTGGAACTGAATGGCTTGTTGTATATTGCTTATCATACTTTGTAGAAGCCATGGTCACTTTGCTGGAATGCAATTGGCTAGCACTACAACGTGCAGGTCTTGCACCCTGCATATTTTTTTTTCAACTGATTGCAGTACAAGGGCATATATGCCCTTTTCATTTCCAGTACCGTTATTTTCATTAGGGAAGTAACATACTATAAATAGGACAATCCTCCAACATAATTATGTTGAATTATCAGGTTGTTTAAACCAGCATTTTATTGGTTTTTAACATTTTTAAAGGTAAAGTGCAATAAGTGTTCCATTTTACTGTGATAAATATGTCTGTAGTATCTGGCTTTTACAGTGTTCATTCTAGAGCATGTTTTTAGATTTAGCTACTGGACATACATGACAGGAAAAATTATTTTATTTTTAGTCTCTATTTACTTAAGCATGTGTTTAGAAAAACATTTTAACCTTCATTAATGCTATCTGACACATTTTATTTCTTAAGTGTGTAATAGGGGTGTACTGTTACGTGTGGGTATCCACTGAGAGGGTTTGACTTTGAAATGCCGCACAGGTGTCCATGTTTTATTATTTACAAATCAATCCTGGATTAATGAGTGAATCCTAGATCCAGTCTCGGATTCGTAGATCCATGACCAAACTTGGTATGCGCAACAGAAATAAATCTACGATTCAATCTTGGTTTAGTCAATTCTGGATTTGATTGAATTTTGATCATGATGTGCGCAATCAACCCTTAGTGTTCCGCATTTTCGGTTTTATCTTAACAAAGTTTATTTTACATATTTTAAAATAGGGATAACATCCCTAACAATGTGTTTTTAATTGAAACATTAGTGAAAATCTGGGAAAAAAATCTCAGTATACACAGTACACACTTTTGCATGTGGAATATGATGCGTAGCAGTTCTGGTTTCTGATTAAGTTTAATGTCCTTGGTATGTATGATGAAGCAGAATCTGTGCAAATCAAGGCCACATTTTCCCAAGTTATCTGGTACCTTGTGAAAGTTTGGTCAATTGCTGTGCTGACAGAGCTAGTATCTGCAGAAGGTATGAACGTGACATCAGCACAAAGGTTTATTCGCTTTGAAATCATAAAAAGAAAAGAAAAGTGATGGAACTGGACGGTCCAAGGCATTGGGAGACGCGTCAAAAATCACACTGGACATTTCCATCAATGCGTTCCATAAGTTTACCAAGTACCAACTAAAGCATTATCATTTTCTGTCAGATATTTACGATTAAGATTGTCGCCGTTAGGCAGTGTTTAGCTGATGGACAGTACTGTTGGACAAAGTCACCAATACATACCCCTCTGCAATAAAGTGTCTGTCCAGCAAAGCACAGAATTCTGACAAACTCATTAACAGTCATAAGTCTGCATGCTCTGCTATTAAAACGTGTGTAAAAGCTGCAGAAATTGATTGCTTGTCTCTCATTTCACTTTTTTGTTTTAGTTGAATGTGTCGCTTACTTTCCGTATGTTCTGTTATTCTGTCAACATGAACATGTACCTTAATGCAACAGTATTTGCAAGGCAATGCATCCACTGCCTTATCTGGCCCACTTCTGCTATTTGGCTTTTTGTATACTTCGAAACATTTTTTCTTTTCAATATTCATAAACTGATTTACGTTTTATTTCTCCCCATTCCTCATCCACTCAAAATAGTATGTTTTTGTGTAAGTATTTAAATTTAGTTTTTGATCAACCTTGCCACAATAATTAGGTGATAATGTGTGAAGCAACAGAGAAACAATTACGTGCAACGTTTGAACATTATTTTATCCTGTCTAAACGTACATGCTGTATCCTAGGATACTGTATAGAGCTGCTTAATACAATGTCAGAGTCAAAATAAAACAACATTTTAATCAAGATATTGTGTATTTCCTAAAAAATAACACCCAGAAAATACAGAATAGTAGACTAAAAATGGCATAGGTGGAAAGGAGCCAAGAAAATGATAAACGGGCCCATTCATAACGTAGAATCCTGATCGAATCAATTTAAATCAGTTCAAAATTGGCCGTTCTGATCTCTCCGCCCCTTCTCCTTGAACTCATTACAGCTTTTCACTATCAGATTCTGAAAATGAGTAGTTTTTAAAAATATATGTATTGTACCGACCAGGTCAGTTCTGGTTGGCAGGACTTTTGTTTTGTTTCGTTTGTGTGTCTTGTGGCTGGTCCTGTGGCTTCATGTTATCTGTATTGTTCCTGGGAGGGACCATACCACTAGTTTCGGCAGTGTGTGTGTGTGTGTGTGTGTGTGTTGTGAGCGCTGTTGTGTTTGGACCATGTTATCTAGAGCCCTTGCTCAACCCCCATGAGAGCAGTGGTCAGCTCTCTTCTGTGTGTGTGGGAGGGGACTATAAGACAGCCGGAGCCTGCGTGGGTGTGTGGTTTTTAGAGAGAGAAAGTGTGCGAGTTTGCAGGATAGAGACAAGAGAAAAGATTTACTGTTTTTGTGGTGTGGTCCTGACCCAAACACGGACCCTGTTAATTAATAAATTAGTTTGTTAGCCCCTGAATCCCGTTTTCGTCTTTTGCTTTGAGTATCAAGACCAGCGGTTGTTACATTGGTGTTCAGAATCAGGATCGTGGAATCCAGGCCGTGGAAGATTAAGCCTCAGAAGGAGATAAAACAGGAGAAGGAAGACAAGATGGCAGATAGGGCACAGTGGAGAGGAGGCGAGCTGGCAAGCGGCAGAAGACTGCAGGGAGATGCTGCTCGACTGAGAGGCATCCAACAAGAGCATGGGGGTAAGATGGAGGACGTCATGTGGGAAGAAGGCAGCAGCGCCGGCCACGTGGAGAAGTGGACGGCACTGCGCACAGCGCACGCATCGTCAACAGAGGCTCAAGGATCGTGACGTCATTCCAGGATGCTCCCGGCCCAAACCGTAAACAAAAACGAGGCCTACACACAATACAGCGGTAAGACCAATTGGACATCATTTAAGATGCAATTTGAAATGATGGCAAGCATAGAGAGCTGGACTGATGCCATTCATTTGATAGCCTGCTTGCAGGAAGATGCTATTTGCAGATTACGATTACAACCGTTTTGCAATGTACTGATTACGGGACAATGTTAGTTGAACTGGATGCATGCTTCGGGGAGATGTGTATAGATAAACCACGAGATAGGCACCGCACCGATCGTGGAGGGGAAGATGAAGTACAGGCGACTAGGAAGATGTCCGGGTCAGGGCGAAGCACTGTCAAAGCAGATCGCCATGACGTCCAGTCCCCATGGGAGGCCTACCAGGCCAAATTTCAAATGGCGGTGCTCGCTATGGCTGGGGGCCCTTGGAGAAAGCCAGACAGCTAGCAGCAGCATTAGGGGAAGCTCTGCAGGTCCTGCTGGACCTGAGCGCCGAAGAGCTGGCCAGCTATGAGGAGTTAGCCACCCGATGTTGGGAAAAAGTAGGCTGGCCATTGAGGTAGCGGGACAGACAGTCTACTACCCTGTCTGGATAGCAGCTGTCCAGGATAGCTGCATCTTGCGCCTAGACTTCTTGCGTTACACAGGGGGGCAGCTGGACCTCCAGATCGGGACTTTGCTTTTAAGGGGAGAACCGAGTTTGGCCTTATCATAACCGGAGGGGCCTGTTGTTTGAATTCCATCACAGCTTTGCCACTTCGTCAGAGTATGGGCGGAGGACACCCCTGGTCCAGCACCAGATCGAGACAGGAGACACCCGTCCCATCAAGCAGCACGCTTGCCGCTTACCACTGGCACGTCAGAAGGCTGTGGGAGATGAAGGAAGCTGGCATCGTTGAGGCCTCGGACAGCCCCAGGATGTCCTCTGTGGTCATGGTGCCCAAGAAAGATGGCAAGTGACGCGTCTCTGTGGATTACAGGCAACTCAACGATGTGACAGTGAAAGATTCCTACCCCCTCCCTCGCATCGATGAGTCTCTGGACCTGGTGGCTGGTTCCAAGTGGTTCTCTTCCCTAGAACTCCGAAGTGGATACTGACAGGTGGCTCTTCCCCTCGCTGCATGCCCCAGGACCGCCTTCTCCACCGGCCACGGTCTGTGGCAGTTCACTGTAATGCCGTTCGGGTTGTGCAATGCGACATTCGAGTGGCTAATGCAGATAGTCCTAACCGGGGTGCCCCCCACGGAGTGCCTGGTGTATCTCGATGACCTGCTGGTTCACGGGTGACCTTCACAACTGCCCTGGCCTCCCTGTGAGAGGTGCTTGGACGACTGAAGCTGCACCCCAAGAAGGAGGGAGGTCTCGTTCCTGGGCCACCGGGTGGGTGAAGAGGGGATCAGCATGGAGGCAGACAAGGTTGAAGCAGTCCGGGACTGGCCCGTCCCCATCAACTCCCATCAGATGAGAGGCTATCTGGGACTCGCCTCCTACTACAGGAGGTTCATTCAGTGTTTTGCCACCATCGCTGCCCCCCTGCACAGTCTCCTGAAGAAGGGCGAACCCTTTGTGTGGACAACCGAGCGTCAGGAGGCGTTCGATGCATTGAAGAGCATTCCCCATGCTGGTGTCTCAAGACATCAAGCTCCCTTTCCTGCTAGCAATATCACTTATGGTAATGATCCGATATATCGGCTGTCGTCATATCTGCTGTCGTCTTTTTATTTTTTGTAAGCAGTAACCGACACAGGCAAAAAAGTTGCATTGGCCCCCTATTCTTCACCAGCTAAGTTGTTAGACCCCTTATTCTCCATCTATGCCCTAAAAATCTGGTATAAATCAGTAAAAATCAAGGTTCAGTTAAAAAAAAAAATCCTGTCATTTTTTGGTAAAATTCGGAATAGACCAGAAACCCGAAACACATATTACTGAACCGTCTTATATGTTTAAACATATGACACACATTGCATCTTTATTACTGGCTAATAATCCCCTTGTGTCCTTTACGGTATAGTAAAAATGTAAATTCTATAAATTTGTACAGTACAATCATTATTTACTTCTCACATATTTGCTCCTGAAAAACATGCATATAACATTTCATATTTCTAGACCACCTCTTTAAATGCATGTTTTGATTCTTGGAGTGAATATTGAAGAATACTGCCCAGTTTTCTGCCCAGTTTTTCTGAATCTTTTATAAATGTGTTGGATCAGTGATTAAACATAAAGCCAATAGCTTTAGCTCAAACAGTAATTGGTGGCTCTTTATAAGTAACAATTGTAAATTGCCCTGGATAAGGCCATCTGCTAAGAAATAAATAATAATAATAATAATAATAATAATAATAATAATAATAATAATAATAATAATAATAGTCATAAGTGGTCTTTGGAAGCCAAGTCAATTAAGGATCTGAAGCCAAGATGGAAATATAAATACAGTGCTGACCTAGATGTTATGGTTTAACATTACATAATTACAGCATTGGTATTTAGAATTTATGTCAACAATTTTGAAGAATGTTTAGATTTATTTCTTAAATTATGTGAAGGAATATAATCCTGTTACTTGCTTTATTTGTGATTTGTTTCAAAATGTACTCAGAGCATGCTGATCATTTAACTTTTCTATTCCTCCTGGAGACCTAGCAGTTACTTTATGTTAAAACTGATTGCAGCCCACTACTGAGCACAGCGACCGCTTTAGTACATCTACTTTGGGGTACTAAAGTGTTATGGTTGTTAATAGTCGCAAATGAGTCGGAAGTCTTGGGTGAAATGTACTAAACATGCGCAATGCTGTTATCGACTTTTTAGGGAATGCTTTGCGGCAGCAGTTTTTCTTTGCGGTTCAGAAATTATGGGCGTTCCTGAATAAATTTGCTAAAAGGGGGCGGCAATAGTGCAAATGAGGGTTCTCAATTATTATTATGAGATGTACTAAAGCTGCCGGCAATTGCGACACTTACAATTGCATCAATTTATTAAGAACTTTTGAAAGCACATTTTAAACAGCCACAATTGTTGCTGGCATTTCCCAGTCCGCTTTTACTTGTGTGTTGCCAGTTGTGCTCAATGCATTTTTGAGGCGAACACCCAAGTACCTACTTCCCCTAAAAGCAGGGTGTACTTACAAGCCTTGAAAACAAATTTCTATGACATTTCTGGTTTCCCCAACATGTTGGGAGCAATAGACAGCTAACCCCTCCAGCTCATTCTGAACATCTGTATAGGAATAGGAAACACACCTATTCTATTAATGTGCCGGTGGTATGTAATTGTGCACAATTTAACACTGCACCACTGACTAACTGAAGAACAAACTGACAGTATACATTTGGCTTATAAGCTACTCATGATAATACGAATTAGTGGTATAATGCAAAATTTGTTGCTGGTCCCTTGAAATTCATATTCACGAGAATTGACCGTCCTCCTGTATCATAACTTGTCAATGCGGCACCATGATCTATTTTGTTAAATAATAATAATAATAATAATAATAATAATAATAATAATAATAATAATAATAATAATAATTAAACGCTAATTAATTTTACTACAGTACTGTATACTGTATAGGCCTACTGTACAGATTTATATTTTTTTCATAATGTAATGTGTAGCCTACCAAAAACACACTAGTATTATTTCAGAGCAATGATTTATAGATTTAAAATACATTGAGCACTATAAACGTATGTGTGTGCGATTTTATTGTATTTTTTTTAAAACCGACACCTCCTTATGTTAGACAAACATATTCAGTTTAGCGAGGGGCTACTGTATGATTCTGAAAAGCTTTTTGATAGTGTGGCGGAGTGTCCCGCCCCTATTTATTATTATTTGTATTATTGTTTGCGGCGCGTATTTCTTATTATTTATAATTTAAAACCCGTGAGGATGCGTGGCTGATCAGCTACTGGTTATTTAACTAGCTGACAGTCACACATCCTTACCAAACGCGTGCAGACTGTGGCCGAGGGGTAATAAGATAATTAACAGCTAGTTAACCCCTCGGCCAGAGTATAAGAACCTGCAGCTGTCAGTGCTGCGGCGTGGTGTGTAGAGAGGAGAGTACGGGGAGATAGAGAGGAGACAGAATTTAAAGTAACAATTGCTAAGACGTGCTGGATTAGCCAGCACGACACTTACTTGTTTGTCTGTCTGATTCGTTTGACTCTCGTGCCCTTTGTTTTGTTGTTTGGTTAAATCTGTTGTTTTTGTTTATTTAGTTAATAAAAATCAGCTGAACTCCGTTGCGTTCAGTTTCACCTGCCCATCCATTGTTTTGGTTCAGTTACTTCCTGGTCCGTGACGTCACTACACCTCACCACTGCAAGCCAGCCTGCCACAGATAGAAACACATTTTTTATTTGGGGGTGAAGGTGGGGGCCCAACTATAGAATCTGATGAGATTAAACTGCCTTTCATTATTTATTCAAAAACATTTTGAACGACTCTTGCGATGCTAGAGATGACGCAACAAATATTTAAATTAGTATATTGCAGCTCTCTTTATTAACATATTTTCTCTTAGTACATACAACAAAATGTATACTTTGCAAATTGTTGCAACAGAAATGCAAATTGCGGTATGTTTGCGCTACGACTGGCCCATCTTAGTACATCTACCCGTTTGTGAGTTATTGGAAGACAATTCTGATAAGTTAAATGAAGTGATGAGACAAATCATTGGGCCAGATTGAGCAGACTGACTATGGTTTAACTTGGCTAATTTTGTCCATACTTGTTCAGAAAAATAAATGTGTGTGCCGACGTCCTCACAGTGATGGTATAACACCTCAATAGTTTGCATTATGATATCTAGCAGTCATCCCAGTCATTTATAAATCACATGTTTTTACAGTATACTCTGAATCTGGAAAAAAAAATATTCAGCTACTCTGTTAATTTTGCTGACCAAACCAAACTGACCTAACTGAGGTAAACTGACTATTTTTGTTTTGTACTATATATGGATCTGTGCATTTGTTTTCATCTGAGGATGAGTGTTCTGGATGATGCTCAACTACTGTCTGTATATATTTTTTTAATTGTATCTGTCTTGAGTAGGCCTTCCATGTAAAATAGATTTTAATCTCTGTGGGATATCCTGGATATGTAAAAGTGAATAAATATGGCAAATACACTATTGGGAGGATCTACACAGCATTGTTAGGGTAACTGGTGTTAAAAAACATATTTTGTTTTCACACATTGAAGATTGCGGTGTTTCATGACCATGTGAATTTTGGTGTAATAAACCTACAGTTTAAATGCAAGGCCTCACAAGCTATGGGCTACAGACGTGTGTGTAGGAGTGTTTTTATGTGTTCTGCCAAAAATGACCATGTGCAAGTAGGATCTGTTCCTGCAGCTATAACAGCTTGGCCACACCTGGTCTTTACAATTTTGAAAGGTCTCAGTTGGTATCAGGAACCAGTCATTTTTCCAAGCCCCTTAACACAGTGCATTATAGTTTAGCTTGGGGTTGCTTTGCCAAGAGACGTTGGTCAACATCCCTTAGGGACAATCCTGAGATCTGGCAATAGGCCAGGGTAATGCTGCACATTGCATTCAGCTTTGTTAAAAAATGGGACTGTGTATTCACTAAACTTGTGTGTGCTTTTTAACAAGGAGAAAAAAAAAACCTTTGTAAATCTATTACAAAAATCCATGGTGAATTTTTCAGTTAAGTAGAGCATGGTATACCATAAACATGAAGAGAGGATGACATACTGTATGTTTTACCAAAGCATAAGCATATAGCTTGGTTTACATTTATGTCATACAACTATTTTTTTTGAGATGGTGAAGTCTTAGCAAGGATTACAGTACCTCTCAGATATGGCTAAATCCCCACCAATTGATCGGATTACAGGGGTGTAGTCCCTCCCTAAAGGGACCTGAGGCCAGTAGGATATAATTGACGTGAGGATTTTCAATATCCTGTGGTTACTTTACTTCCAAAGGTATACCTTTGAGGGTAAATAGCAGAAACTTGATCAAGTTGGCAAAGGATTAGAAAAAGATCAATATCAGCAGTGTTAAATTTCAGTATTAGATCTGTTCAAGGTCTTCTGTACACAATACAATCTGACCTCTCACTGGAGAATTGGCCTTTTATGTGCTAAGAGTAAAGGTGTTGAGGGTTAATTGTGACCTGAAGAGCATTTTCAGATTTCAGCATTGCTGTACAATTGTGCTTATTCAGTTCATAAAGCGAGTTATGTTCTGTGTTTATTTGAGTTTTATAGAACAAATGGCTGCTGTAAGAATCTCAATTGTCTACTCTCATCTGATCCATTGTGAGGTGTAAGCCCTCTAAAAGAAGAATAATAATACAACAAAAAATGTTTATATCATTTAGTAATCTGGAGAGAGAAAGACAGAATTTGTGAAATTTCATTTGAGGAAAATATTTAGAAAAGAAAGTTTAATCATGTTCAAGGAAGATTATTAACCTTCCTAGAACAGGAATTGTCTTTCAGCACAAGAACAGAGCCAGTATTTTTTTTTGTTTTTGTTTTACATTATATTTTAATCTGAAATACACTAACAAGCATTTGTACATTTTAACCATAAATGTATTTTCACAAAAAAAAAGGGTATAATAGTGTGGGGCTTGAACTCTATCCCTGTCAGGGCCTGGATTTTACATATGTTCCTGCTTTTGTGTTAAAAAACATGAGTGAAGACAGTTGCTGAATAGACTGGGAGCTAGTCCTAGCCTTTATCACATTTCAAATTGACATTTGAAGAGTTGCCAATACAGTTATCCAGGGCTGCAGGTCTTGAAGCTTGTTTTTACTTCCAAAATCTAAACAATCTTAGCTCAGCTCTCTGAAGTGGTTTTGTATTTCTTTGTCCACACGCGTAATATCAATATACAAACCTAGCCAAGCATCTGAGCCGAACTGGAATGAAAATGAGTGCCAACAGAATGTCACTGCATTAGACATCATAATTATTTGTAGTAGTGAAACCTTTTTTTTTATTGTAATAGTGTTTTTTTTTTTTTCAGTTGAACAACAGATTTTTCTCTCAGTATGTTTAGAAGCATAAGCTATAGAAAATCAAGTTTCAAAGTGTATTTAATTCCAGTCAGTCCAGAAGGTTACACACAGCGCCTGCATCCCTGGTCTCGGCACTATTGATTTGTATTTCCATTTCTTCTCGATCCATGTGTTTTCATCACATCAGAACCCTCATAGTCTATAATTTCTGCTGAAGCATATAAGAGCACTCTTCCAGTGCTGAACCCATACAGTTGTTGGTAATTTATTTTCATGTTGTTTTTAACACAATAAAGAAAGGGTGTTGTTTTTGTTATTCAAAGTACTTTCTTAATTGGTCTTTTCTGGCACAGTTACTAAAAAGAAAAATGTCCTTCTCCCCAGGTAAGTTTAAGTGTATGGAAATAATGAAAAATAAAACAACGTGGTGCATTTAACAGAAATATCCTTGAGGCATTGTGCAGTTCTTGCTCTTAAACCTCTACGCATGACTTCAAGATACTTACCTAGTGTTACTGTTCAAGCTTTCACTAGCAAGTACACACAAATAGAAGATATACAATATTCTTATTAAAATTGTACAAAACTAGAACAACATATCTGTTTTATAGTACCTTAATCTGTATACATCTCATACTGTTACATACTTTAAAGAGTCTAAATGCACCTTAAAAAGAGCTAAGTAACGGGATATCTTCTTGTCATTCATTTGTAGCAGCTTTAAGAGGTAATGCCCTGCAGTATACTTTGATACATGTACAATAACTGTATTGGTTATAAGGATGTGCTTTTATTTTAATGTGTAAAATGCCTCAATCGGTACTCTTTCCTGGTTTAAATACATACACAGTGATATTAGTCCTAATCATACTATACCTGTTTGTGTTGTTGTCTCCTGAATGTATGAAGCATTGCGAAACTTGTCTTCTGCTGTTAGTTTTTGTTAGTTATTATTATATTATTAGTTATCTGATTTTAGGATAGAGAGACAATACCTATTTGTATTATCAATTTACCTAAACAGACCAGAGTGTTCTTCATGTACACTGATATTAGGTCATCTGACCACAAGTACGTTACCTATAAAAACGAATTTGGCCAGATACTGCTGAGTGATGAGCTGAAATCCAAACTGACCAACTGTAAGTCGCTTAAAATTAATTAAAAGTGCCTTTTCACTATCTCCGGATCTTTTTATGACGTTGGCACTCTGTCTCAGTGGTTATTGCAAGTACTCAATTTTTTATATTTTTAATTTTATTTAACTTTTTGTTATTGTCTTTGTTGCCTCGTCTTTCTCAAAAAATAATAATGATAATGAAAATACAGTTTTGAAGGTAAAGGACATTTTTCCATATTACTGTAAACCCCATCTTTTGACAAAGAAGACAACAGTAACTCAGAATGAAGACCACTGTGTCAGTCCATTTCAATTTGTATACACGATCTCAAGATCTACTTGGACTACTGGATGACCAGCTCACTAAAACCACTTTTCAATGTCAGTCCCTCTTCTGTACTTTCAGATTAATCCATTTTTTAAAAATGCTTAACTAGGCCCATCCTTTAAGTTAGTCACGGTAAAAAGTTGCATTTTTTGAGTATGCTTGTTGATAATAGTAAGATGTATGCATTCTTATGACATGAGGTTTGTTTTGAAGATATTACAAGCTTCTTTATTTGCTGTATATAGCTGTAGTCTTAATAAAAAGTGTTGACGATTCAATATGAAAAGTTTATTAACAAGAATCTTTATTAACTAAATAGTTCCTTGTTATTTTTTGTAATAAATGTAATTTTATCAAGTTCTTTTCTTGGTGCATTGCTGTAAAATACTGTAAATCTATAAGGTAACCAACTCATAAAATTGTGAATTTCGAACATTTTGGTAAAGAATTAGGTTTAACTTAATGGATCAATTCTTTTCTTATTAAACCCAGTCTCTCTAGCGCCAAGTGATACATTCAGCATTGATCTTTTTCTAACCCGTTATTGGAAGAGTTTTTTTCCCCCTTTTTTTTGGAAGCCCACATTAAAAATATGTTATCAAGAATAAACAAGGCTTGAGACAGAGAGAAAGGTACACAACTTGGAATATAGAGTTTGGTTCAACTTAAAACTTTTTTAAAATAACTTTTTAGTGTATATGCAAAATAAATGAATAAAGCATTCTCCAAACCACTCATGTTTTTTTTTTTTTTTTTTTAATAAAATCGCAAACAGTATATTTAAACTTATGAATGTATTTTTTATCAGTATGTGCTGACAATCTTTTTATTGATTATTTTTTCATAAGATTTTGTTTTTCTAATTCAACGCTGTCATTTAAACATTGCTGCTTATTTGTATCTGATTGTATTGAGACCATTTTATTGCCTTATTTATTTATTTATTTATTTTGTATTGCTAGATACAGCACATCACATAAAGTGTTAAATGCATGCTCAATAGGGGTTGTTTAGATTAAATCTAATGCATGTTACACAGTGCAATGTGGCATTGTGCAAATATGAGAAAATTAACCTAACAGTTCAGGACATAATGCTCCAGATAGGCGAGGTCATCAGTCCTTGCTTGTGGGCTGCACAATCAATACCTGATCAATGGCTTTTTATTAAAAATGTTTACAATTAAATATAAAATCGATCTTATTTGGTTTAGCACGGGAGCATAAAGCTGTTAAAATGCTGAGGTTCACTTTTTATAAAACCATCTGAAGAAACATTAGCACATGCCTGAGCATGTTCCATTATATCCACCACAAACCAACTTTTGTTTAAAATAATAACACCAGTCCAGTAGTGACAGTTGAGTTGAGTAAAGTATCAAACAGTGTTCTACAACCAATTCAAATGTTTGGGAATCAAAAGGTTAACTTGGTTTTAAGTAGTGTCATAGGTTTATAAACATTTTAGGCCATTATTTTTCTCTGCTGAGAATTGTAAAAAGAAAAGGGGTTTTGATGCAGTGACGCATAGTAACCAAAAGAGGGCATCAGTTCATTTAAGATCAACATTGTTGTCCGCTGTAATAGAATTACCACATTGAACGAATAGATTCTAATTTTATATGAAGAGCTTGATATTTAAACACAAAACTTTGACATACTGGACTGCACTGATTTAATTTCTACTATTGTACATTTTGCCATAGTTGTTCTTTCATAAGAATGAAGAGAATTTCTACATTCACCATCATATTAAATATATGACACACATATTAAAATCCCTTACTTAGATTGTTGTGCATTTTGGGCAACAGTATGACTCGGCACATGTAAAATAAAGTTTAAAACATATAAGTTTCCTCCCCGAATAAAACATACCAGCACTTACAATTGTATGGATCAAACTGTATGCAATGGGAGTTTCCATTCCTGATGAAGGAATTACATAAGAATGACAAAAGATCAGTGAAAAGGTAAACCAAATGCTCCCACCAGCAGTAAAAATAATAGTTGTCTGAAAGACTGCCTTTATTTTGTCACTGTTAGTTGTATTAGTTTATATAATCTGACACATGTTTTTTGACACATGTACAGTCATATTTTTTTAAAATTAAATTACATTGTGGCTGGTTTGTTGATCAGGGTTGCCATGATAACACATACATAATGTAGCAGCTGTTAACATGCTTACACCTACAGTTTATGTGTGTATCTAAAGGCTTTAGTGATAGTCCTACTAATAAGTGATATCAAAAGAGTATCAAAAAATATTAAAAAATAAAACATTGCAGGTAAATGAATGGTTAACTTTTAATCTAAAGCTTTTTGTTTGTTTGTTTGATTTTGTTTTTGTTAAGAGAGAAATACAATTCTGAGACGATGGGGATCTGAATTCCCCATTGATATGTGGTGGTGTCATCACCGTCCCCTGTGACTTGTGGTGTACACCCCCAAACAACCACACAATTTGGCACAGTGTGCAGTCTTTGTTCACAAGGAGGCCCTGGGCAATACATGCACAGAACTGAATTACTTTCTTGCTCCACAAGGAAGGATGAATTCTCCAGGACAGGGTTCAAGCTGGCAAGCAAAGCAATGTGATGGTTAAACCTGGCACTGCAAACGCTTCCCAAGTTGTTCTGGGGGGTATATTGAGCTTTTGACCTTTGAGACAAACATGGGACTTGTTTGGTATTTTTGGTTAACATTCTTTAAATGTAAAAAAAGGGGAATATTTAGACCAATCCCATATGAAATCAATATACTGTAGTGAATCAGGGAAAGCCGGTCAAAGTGAATGACAGTCACACCTAATTAAAGGAAATTGTCAATTTTTATTAATGGTTTATGAATTACTTTATTTTTGTTTTTTGGTGTGGTGTACATCAGTAATCATATGCTCATGCTTGTACACTACTTTCAACATTAGAAAGTGATGAACTATGAACATTGCTGTTTCTGCTTGTTAGTCTGTGATCCAGTCAAGTTATAGGGAGCTCAGATATGTGGGAAGCGGGTTGTTAAAGTATTGGAAAAACAGATACTGATTTTTTTTTTTTATTCTGTCTATAAGGAAGACTTTAACTTTGTCTTGGAAAACTCATTGCTTGAGAATCTAATTCTAAACTGCAACCATTTTATTAACCGGTAACTGTGTTTATATTTTCTATTTGCTAAATGTTATGATTTGGTAGCAGGAAGCAGCAGCAAGCAAAGAACAAAAAGATCGACAACACATACTAGTATATCAGCATTCAATAGGTTGTTTCATTACCTTAAAATATATACATTGGTTACATGATTAAATATTGTATCCCTTGCTATTATTATCCAGGATGAATTTCTTTAAAAAGTTACTGCAATATGAAGAAAATAAGTTACTGTGACAGCTAGTTGTTTAAAATGCAGGTACTCTATCTTTGGAAATCTACACTATTGACACCTCATTTTAAGGAAGTATATATATAAACATTTATCAATAGTGGGTGGCATAGATTAATGACTGGCTATCTGCGTTTCAAATGTCCCTCATTATCCCAGGTCTCTTCTCTGCTTTGCTTTGAGTTTGGTTCCTTGATTAAGCTGTGGGCAGGCAGGGGCACACGTTCTGTTAAAAGGGAGTGTGGGACATGCGCTCTGGGCTGACGGTAGATTGACATTGACTGACAAGGTCAAGAGGATACCCATGGTTTCATCCCTACCAGTTGATGTTTAGGCTCAAGTCTTGTAGGAAGTTGGAAAACAAAGGCTTATATTGGTGGTACTCAGATTTAGTGATTGACACGTGCATAACTAATAGGGAGCTATGTCAGCATTGCTGGTAGGTGGACAAAGGCAGAATTTAATATTTCACATGCCAGTTTTGCCAGACTTTCATTCATGCTAATGTGGATTGGCTTAGAAACATGCATTTTATTGTGAGGGATATTGAGCTATGTTAAGCAATCTTAAAAGCACTGTAATTTTAATATAACAGGTATTTTACAAAGTGTTGGTAACTTCTGTTTTTTTTTTTTCAAATATCACTACTGAATAATGTCAAGCTTGTACTTAATTCATAAAGGGAGTACAGCTGGCCTCTTTTACTCATATATTTCATATACGATATACTACAAAGGTTCAGCATATTGTCAAAATAAATAAACTAATGTTACCATAGTTAGAAAAAAAATGTTAATATAGATGTAAACACATATGCCTCTATTACACAAATACATTAGAATTGTCCTACTTATACCTATTTTATCATGCACAGTAAGTAGGTTAGCTAAATACAAATATTTTTAGCTGATTTGACTGTTTTCTACTACTAAAAGTGCAACTGAAGAAAAGGCAAGATAGGAAACAATGAATTTGTCCTTTCTTAGTACAGTGATTCGGTTCATATTGAACAGTATAGATACTGTATTCAGGGCATCATGACTTTAGTTTTAGTTTCATTTTTAAATATATAAAATTTCATTTTGTATACATGTAGTTTCAGCTCAGTATATTTAAATAATAATGTTGTAATTGTATAGCACTTAATGGGTCAGTATTAGAGAGAAGTTAGTAGACAATGAGGCATGTCAGCAGGATGGCTGCAAGAGGAACAAACATGTTATTTTATGCTTTTTATATAAAATGTATCTCTATAGCTTTTTTTTTTTTAGAAAATATCGAAAAGAAAGAGTGTTTTACTTCCCATTAGACTGTTTTATTTAAGCGCCGCAAGGTACTGTATGTTAATACGTTAACTCTTTGATCTCTAACCCTAGGATTGAATTTGAATTATGGTGCAGCTAGTCTTTTCATTTCTTTTACAATGTACCAAACAACAAAAATTAGATTTTTTTTTTTAAACATATTTTGGGGGCATTTTTTTCTGTTAAGCTGTTAATTTGTTCAATTATGTTGAACATATACGCTGTTGAAAGGATACTGCAGTTCTTCAAAATAGATTATTGTGTGAGCTCATGTATAGTCTCGTCAGGAGTGTAGTTTCAGAAACAATTCCTAAAAGCATTGAAGGCACTGAAACACAGAAGACTCGTGTGGAAAAGGTTTTTAAACTTTCAGTTCAATCAGGAGGGGGATAAAGATTATTATTATTATTATTATTATTATTATTATTTATTTCTTAGCAGACGCCCTTATCCAGGGCGACTTACAATCGTAAGCAAATACATTTCAGAATCACAGTACAAGTAAAAATACAATTAAGAGCAAGATAAATACAATGACTTCGGTTCAAGCAAGTACAAGTGTGACAAAATACAATTCAATAATACAGCAGATAACAGTGACAGTGATAGTTACATCAGGATATGATTAATTACAAAATACTACAGATTAAACACTTGGCAGATTACAGTACTCTGAAGTACAGGATTAAATGCAGTAAAATAGGGGGCAGATAAGAGCAAATAAAGTGCATTTTAAGGAAGGGTGATAGTGTCCCAGGGGAAAAACAGAGTTCTACAGGTGCTGTCTGAAGAGGTGAGTCTTAAGGAGGCACCGGAATGTGGTCAGGGACTGGGCGGTCCTGACAGGAAGATTAACAGGAAGTTCTGAAAATAGTTACATTCAACACTGATAGGTTAGTGATACTCATTTGCTTGGGAAAGGGAACACAAGTTGTACCCAAGTTGAACTCTCACCTTTCCATGAGCAAGCATACAATTTAATAGGAATGAAATGTGTGCTTGTCCAGCTTTAATTCTAAAGAATTCCTCTGTGGATAGGCTGTTGGTAAGTCAAGCCTCTTGGTTTTCCAGCCCCCTTTGAAACAGCCATCCCAACTACTACTTTACAGTATCTTAAACTTCATATTTCCAGTGCTCTCAGACACTGGTTATATATATATATATATATATATATATATATATATATATATATATATATATATATATATATATATATATATATTGCAAGTTTCCTTTTTACATGGTATCAACCATTTCCCCATGTGTGCTAGTCATTGGTTGATCCCACAATTTTGACTACTTAGAACAGTGGTGGCCAATACGTGGATCGCAATCCCATAGGTCGATCGCAAAATATTTTGTTGGATCTCGAGAGGCGGGAACCCGGGACCTCCCACACTAAAGCATAGCGCTGATACCGCTGTACAAAGAGCTGGCTCCCTTCCAGGTGCTGGTATCGGGCTTATAGCTTCATATTTGATTGTGTCACCTACCAACCCTAACCCCTACCCCTGTGCACGCTAGAGTAGTTTATTGGTGTCCACTGCCCACTGTTAAACCACAAATCCCATACCCCGCTAATTTCACTGATTTATCAGTGCGATGGCTACTTGTTTCGAGACAGTTTGAAAACTTGTCAAACCAAGATGAGGAAAATAATAAATTATTTTTATGTGGTTGGAGAAGTTTCAAAAGAAAACCGCAATGAACAAAATTCAGATATGTTGGCATCTTTACAAGAAATGAGCAATGAAGGTGTGTCAGAAGATGAAAATGAACAGGGAACTTTGCAACTTACAACTGTGAACAAGCGTGTACTAAATGTGGTTTATCTGCTCCTATATAAATATTTCAGGGGTACCACATTACAAAATATCCCAAAGGGAATTGATCAGAGTCAGACTTGACTTTTGACCATTTTACAGGAATGTTTATTTAACTCTTCAGCAGCTTAACTACAGTGTTTTATATGCTGGTGCCTTTGATGTACTGTACAGTGTCATGGGACCTTAAAAATAAAGAAATAAAGAAATAAAAAAATAAATAACTTTAGAATGTAGCCAACCTTACTGAATAGATTGTACAATCTGTTCGCTATTGTAAAGTAAAACACAAACACATACAGAATGTTTTTTTTTTGTATTATTGTAAATGGAAAATCTAGAAATGATTAAATAAACAAGCCAAGAAATCCACAATGTAATTCAATATTGCAATCATCAATGTGAATATTTTAATTTCTTATATTGTATTTCCCTCACCGAGTACAAAAACACAACAGTGTTTACAATAAAAAAAATGAACAAGTGTGTTCACAGTTGTAAGTAGCAAAAGAACATACAAGTTCAACCAACAGTGGCTAAAAGATTTTCCCTGGCTTAAGTTTGACAATGTTAAAAATAATCCATGTTTTGCACGTTTTGTCAGGATGCAGGAGAACTTATGGCAGGCAAGACTGCATTTTTACAAGAGAGCCAGAAGTTCAAATGCGAAAATATATTAAACACAGTGCTTCAAAACGGCACGCAATGTGCGGAGAGGCATACATCCAGAAACATCAGCCATACCATCTCGTTACCATAAACAGGCAAGTAGCACATTCTGAGGATGATGCTACCAGGCAGTTAAAAATCATTTCAATTGGAAAAAAAGTTGTCCATTATAATTTTGTTAATGCAAAAATATTGAACTGCAACTGTAAGAAAGGAAGGAAAGAAAGATATTCAACAATGAATTTGAGCAAAATTGTGTTTTTTTTGTGTGCTCGTAAATTCTTAAGTGCATGCATACATTTTTCAACTTATGTGCCTAAATAAAAGTTAGCGCAGAGCCCTCCCTACAACAGGATTCAAGACTGATGAAAAATGCTGGTTTCTGTTTTATAACTACTTATTCTTAATATTAAAAATGCTTTGATTGCGCATGTGTTATGTTTTTTTTTTTTTTTTTTTTTTTATTATTGCTATTACGTATTGGACACTATTATATTAAATCCCGCTAATAATTGTTGGTCATAGCTTACTGGTGGATCGCGGAGCCCGTTGAGATCCACCAAAATGGATTGCAGTGTTTGGTGTATTGGCCACCACTGATTTAGAACAACCGATGAGGACTCACAGGGCAGCATATAATGTAAAACAGTGAGTTTATAAATAAGGAGCTATAAGAAATACAATACATTGTAATTAAGCATAGGTTCAAGTTAACAGTGACATACATAGTTGGAAAAAGGCTGTGGACTGCATGATTCAATAACTTTAGTGTTGTCTGGCATATTATTATCTCTCTCTCTCTCTCTCTCTCTATATATATATATATATATATATTTGTGAAACTGAATAATATTGAACAAACCGATAACTAATAGTGCCAAAAAAAAACGGAATAAAAAATCAACATTTTAATGAGAAGCCTTTATCAAATGTTTCTGTGTAGTGTGCCAATATTTGTTTGTATAATAGAATTTAGAAGTTGCACAAAACAGTTTCACAAAAAGAAAAAAAGAGAATTTTCTTTCTATTGCTTGAAGCTATTCTCAGCATACATACAAAGTTATTCGTAGTAAAACACTGAAGTACTAAATGTGGTTTATCTGCTCCTATATAAATATTGCAGGGGTACCACATTACAAAATATCCCAAAGGGAATTGATCAGAGTCAGACTTGACTTTTGACCATTTTACAGGAATGTTTATTTAACTCTTCAGCAGCTTAACTACAGTGTTTTATATGCTGGTGCCTTTTATGTACTGTACAGTGTCATGGGACCTTAAAAATAAAGAAATAAAGAAATAAATAAATAAAAAACTTTAGAATGTAGCCAACCTTACTGAATAGATTGTACAATCTGCTCGCTATTGTAAAGTAAAACACAAACACATACAGAATGTTTTTTTTTTGTATTATTGTAAATGGAAAATCTAGAAATGATTAAATAAACAAGCCAAGAAATCCACAATGTAATTCAATATTGCAATCATCAATGTGAATATTTTAATTTCTTATATTGTTTTTCCCTCACCGAGTACAAAAACACAACAGTGTTTACAATAAAAAAAAATGGACAACACACAAGAAAATACATTAATTTGAATTGTGTTACATTAAATGCAACAACGACTGCATGTAGAATGTACTTTACATAATACAGTTTGACAGTATATTTGTATTAATAACCCCTAAAAGTGGTAATAAAATACTCTCATCTCTACTGTACAGATGATTAATATCATTGAAGTAATTAAATTCCATTAGGCTGGGGTTCACATGCCCAAGGAATCAGTGCAGACCTCAAGTGAGGACAAAAGACTAATGCTTTTTAAAGCTGTGTTTCACAAGTAAAATCCCAAGGAAGAATGCATTAACTCAGGACATCTGCTTGTTGTGATTGTTTGAGGTATTGATGCATTGGATCATTAGAAGGGCAGCATGAGCCAGTGTTTTCCTGTTGACAAGGATCTCTCTCCAGGAGCAGATAACGCTTACTGTAAGGGGGAGAAGCAAGTCAGGGCAGCCAAGGTACTTTTAGCACACTGGCTTTGACTTACAGAATTATTGCTAACTATACAGTCTCTGATGATAGGAAACAGTATTTTGCCCCCGGACATTTTTTCAAAGATCAGAGCCAGCATACCTCTAACTCCTGCTGTTTTGTAGCTGTAGCTTTATAAAGGCTGGCATTATTGTAGTCAATGAACAGTTTGCCCCTCTTCAGATGGCCGCAGTAATGACCCACTTGGGAGGCACTGGTTAGGCACTACCTTGTATATAGCCAGGTGCCGCAACAGAAGCATTTCATTAAATATTGAAGCAATGGTTTTCAGTTACAGTGGCAAAAAGGAAATTTGGCCATAATCCAAAAGCAACTAAAATATGTGTATGTCTAATTTTTTTTCTTCAGCCTCTTCTAATCACATTCTGGTTTTACCTGACCTTTCTGCTGCTAATTAGCTGCCTTCTTGAAAAGCATTATGGGTAATATATCTTAGGTAATACAGCTTGCCACTTTACGCACTGGTAATCATTCTTAATGTATGAATGATTTATTCAGTGGAACCATTTCTTACAATCTTAAAATACACAAACCATAAAATACACCCAATTATTACTTCAGTCTTCAGAGCTGTAGAAAGGTACAAGATTTCTTTGTAATTGTAATGTCATTGAAGCAGCTACCTGTACCCTGCTAAACAATTCAAAACTAAAGTAAATGCAGTTGCTGTGCAGAAGTGATTACTCACTGAAATAATAATAACAGAAATAACACATGCACAATCTATCTCGATACTATATCATGTTTTATGGACATGAATAGCACACATGCATACTTATTCATTAGATTAATGTTATATTCCATTTATAACTTGAATTTGTAATGTTGATGTCCAGTATGTTTTCGGTATTGGAAGATGTAGTATTTACAATGGGTTATATTTCAGAAATACAACTGAATAAATGCATTTCTGAGATTGAGAATTGTTGTGCATATGGTTTCTATTGACAGCATGATAAGCTACTATATGTTTTATTTGGCCCTGTTCTAGATGATTTACTGTATTATGTGAAAAACACTGCATAAAGCCAATTTTTATTGATGTGATTATTTTGGCTTGGTTTGTCCTGAGGATTTTTCACTCTTTAACTAAATATCTTAAATCAGACCTAATATGTTGTTGGAACATCCCCTTGATATAGTATGATACCCTTATATATGGAGTAGGACTACCCACACCCTTTTGGTTGACTACCACACACTTTAACATAATTCTGATCAGATGCATATAGGTCAAAAGAAGGATACAACACTGACCCATACCTCCTGAAGTGTTCATAGTAGCTTCCCATCAGTGACTGGAAATGGTGATCACCTGCCACAAATGTGGGACAGGATTAAGCCCTGGTTGACCCCACTCCACTCCAGGGATTGTATTTTGACATGTGTCTTGAGGCGTTGTACACTGCTGGCTTCATGTATAAGATAGTTATCATCCTCGAAAAAGGCACTGAGCTCCTAAAAGAGACATTACATGGATATCAACCGATTAAGGATTTCTAAAATGAACAAATACAAAATACAGTTACTGGATGCAGGTACAAATTTAGTTACACCTAAATCCTCGTGACTTTGTATGGCCAGAGTAGCATAAGTAGCATAATAAAAACGCACAGAGGCCTGTGTTTAAAGGTTTAGTGTCAAGATGTCTAACCTTATGTTTAGAGCTGGCTTTTCATATTAGATATACAGTACATTTAGCAGATGTTGACCTCATACTTCTGATGTATCCACTGATATAATGTATCTCAACTGTTGACACATTAACATTTTCTGAACAGTATGAGGTAACAATTTAGTCAAGTCTGGAACTACTTTTCACGTTTAGTGTCTTGAAATACAGAGAAACTATCCCAAGAGTGCTTTAAATATAGTACAATGTTTTTTGTTTTTTTTTTCTCTTCATCTGTGTCTTTTAGCTTCCACTTTTGCAAACCAGTTGAAAGTATGGAAAGACAGACCGGATTAGCATTAATAGATAACCTAAAAATGATGGTATGAACACACTTTGCATTTATATCTATTTCATATTTTCAGTTCACTCTCAATTTACATTTTGATATTGCATGTTCCTTAAACTGGGATATTCAACTTAAATTAAGGGTCAAGTTCACTGTGACTCTATGGAACAGTTCAGGTTTTTAACACAAACAGCAATGAATTCTGTGGGGGGTTTTTTTGTAGTCCAGCATCTCTTAAAATAAAAAAAGGTACATTTGAAATTCTGCCATAAAACAAATGTGGAATTTAATTTACCCAGCCATTATTGTACAGATATATTATGCATGAAATGTATTGGCCTGCAATAGAGAACCCCAAAAATGAAGACATAAATGCCACCCCAAATCAACCAGATATAAACTATTATTCAACCTGGAACCTGTAGGGAAATATAACCTAAGTTCTAAAAACTCAAAAACAGTGTGTTTGAAGACTGTATTATGACACCAGATATTTAGAACTTGGAAATGCTGAGTGGGCAGTAACTTGCACGTAACAGTGAGAAAGGTATGATTGACTCTCAGTTTATAATTTTTATATAAAATGTGTATAAATTGCTCAGGAAACATTGCTTTATTTTGTATAAAGAATAACTATAACCTTTTTTTAAATGAGGTTTACTTATTTGCACAGTAATTACCACCTATTGTCAAAATGTCAACTGGGAATATGTGGATTTTGAATGTGTCAATACTGTGTAGGCTTGCATGTATACTGTATATAAACAACTAAAAGCACTAAAAAGAAAATATTTTGAAGAATTTTGAATATACTGGATAGTGCTTTATTTTCATTAACAGATATAACATGTAAGCTTAACAGACTTCAAGAATAGGGCCGTATGTCTTTGCATGAGACAACATTATTGACAGATTTCACAGTGTAGTTACTACTGATAGAATCCAATGGGAGCTTGACTTTTAATAAATTAAATAAGTTATGTCTTGTCATTATAGAACAGGGATATAGACGTATTCCCCCCAACTCAACACGACACGACCATCATGACAGTTCAAATAGACACAGTGAAGCGTTCTTACCTTTGTATAAGTTAGTGATCAGCAGATGTGTCAGCCGCACAAAGAGCACAGAGCGGTTTTCACTAACTTTACTATGCAAAATAAATGATTTTTTTCTATGGGTAAATATCAGGACTTTCTTCCTATGTATCGGGACTGTCCCGACCATATTGGGACTGTTGGCATGTATGTGGCCCTCTAGCCCACTGTGGGGAATATTTAAGTTTTTTTTAGTTAACGCCTGTTTTTTGAAGAGAGAAAACTCTATTGGGAGTATTACACAATTAGACAGGTTCGGTGTGCTTAAAATACCTTACCCTAATGTTTTTTTCTTAGTTGCTTTGTTATAGTTTTCTGCAATTATGTGTTTTATAACAGGAATTAATTAAATAATTGAGTTAATGCTTTGGAAATATCACACAAAGGCATACACACACACACACACACATATATATATATATATATATATATATATATATATATATATATATATATATATATATATATATGAGGTCTGGTTATGTGAAAGTTAATCTAAAAATACAATATATAAATATTCTGTGTAGGATAAATTGAAGGTTTCCTAATCTGCACACCATCTATCTACATACTAGGATGGCTGGTTAGAGAGGTACAAAGGAGTACCATACGACCCCATCAAGGGTATGTCTGCAAACTTTGAGCACAACTAGCAGTAGGGGTTATATACAATTTACCTTTTTCAGAAAAGAGTAGGGGGATTCTGTACCACTTTAAAATTACTTTCACTACCATCCTTCCTTTTCCTCATTACTACACACAAAACATGTTTTATTTCAGTGAAACACAATGCATACATTTGCTGAATATATCTCTCCATGCAGTACATGGTCTGTACCCTGTGGGATTCAACCACTTTTCAAAAAAACATGTTTAAAAAATGGTATATGGTTGCCTATACTCTACTATTCAACTACCACAGGGATTTGACTGCAAAGCGTACCTACTGACTTACAGCTGACGTTCTTTTGAGAATTCTGATCTAAAATAACCTGAAGTTGCAAGGCCTGCAGAGTTTTCTGAACTGGGCTTTAGGACTAAGACAAGGGCACCAATATGGGTTAATATACCTGAGGCCAAGTCTTTTGAAATCTTGCATTGCCCTTGTTGAAATCCTGCACTGCATGTCAGCAAAACTTCAGTAAGACAGCTCAAAGCTGTTTTTCATAGCTCCGTATTGATATGTATATACAGATATAGATGGTAAAAAATAGAAATGACAGCTCTATTTCAGAGCTCCAGCTAAAACGAGTGGGAATATGTATATTTATCAGCGCATTCTAAAAAAATAAATAAATAAATACAAGATAGACATTTTCAAACAAAGAAACTAGTTATACAATAGGTAGGTGGCACTGCAACTAAGAAATGTCTACACTTTATTTGCTTAGAAGTACAGCACTGTGTGTAAAATGTTCATGTTCATCTCACACATTCATGCAGTGTAATTCATATCCTAATTTGTAGGTGATATCCTACAACTTTCAGAAGCCTTTAACATGCACAGGTATTTTAATATAAGAGAATATCTAATGGAGAGCAAACAAGAGTACCTCGAGTTCCTGCACTGTACTGTAAATGTGTTTTAATTCAGATTGTACAAATAGAGGTGTTGGTATTTTTTGAATATCTTTTAGGACAATTTACTGCTCTAAGGATTTATTCAATTTAACTCTGTAATTGCTAGTAATCCACAAGCTCATTATATAACAATTTAGTGCATTTAACACCAGCTGTTATGGAGTTAATGACACAGCCAGTAGAAAAAACACAGAACCCCCCAAATTAATGTTTGGAATGTTTTTCCTTCAAGACTTAAGTTTAGGCTTATCTTAAACTCATTTAAGAGGAACCTAAAACATGGTTCTATAAATGCAGTCTTATTTTGATATTTTTAGTGATCAAAATTCTGCCATGAAAACATACTATAGATAACAATATCACCAGTACAAATACACCGAAGTAGGAAACCAAAATAAATAGCCAGATTTAAAGTAAAAAGGGGCATGTTTTTTGGAGTTGTACTGTAGTTCCTTTTCATTTTTAGATTAATAACACTATGTAACACATTTTTTGTTCCTGGGTAGTAAGTGTTATTTCCTAATTGCTTATGCCTCAAAAGTATAGAAAATGGCTATTATTCCCCACAAACTTTGCTTTTGTGACCAGGACAGTGATATTTTGAAATTTACCTATTTCCAATGAGAAAACGGGTGAATTTGTGTCTTTTTGTTCACATAAAGTCAGAAAAAAACAACATATGAATCCAAATTAACATGTATTTATACTAAAGTAATACAAAAATGACTACAAAAGATTTAGAAGTGAATAGTTTTTCGAGATTTACGATTATACTGTAAATCACTTTCACGAATCAGCCCCCAAATGTAGTCTCCCATCATGTTCTCGTTATACTGTCCTTGGTAGCGGCGTTCAAAGTCCAGTATATCCTGGTGGAAGCGCTCGCCTTGCTCCTCCGAGTACGCTCCCATGTTCTCCTTGAATTTATCAAGATGAGCATCAAGGATATGGACTTTGAGGGACATCCTACAGCCCATTGTGCAGTAGTTCTTCACCAGAGTCTCAACCAGCTCCACATAGTTTTCGGCCTTGTGATTGCCCAGGAAGCCCCGAACCACTGCGACAAAGCTGTTCCAAGCCGCTTTCTCCTTACTAGTGAGCTTCTTGGGGAATTCATTGCACTCCAGGATCTTCTTTATCTGTGGTCCGACGAAGACACCGGCTTTGACCTTTGCCTCAGACAGTTTAGGGAAGAAGTCTTGAAGGTACTTGAAGGCTGCCGACTCCTTATCTAGAGCTCTGACAAATTGTTTCATAAGGCCCAATTTGGGGGAATTGGGCCTTTGTGGGGAATAATAGCCATTTTCTATACTTCTGAGGCATAAGCAATTAGGAAATAACACTTACTACCCAGGAACAAAAAAAAAAAAAAAAATTGTTACACGGTGTAATCTGTGTTTTCTTATTCAGTTTTTGTGAAATCACTTTATCTTTTCTTTAAAATTCAAATTCGTTGTCTTAAACCTATTTTGTTCTGTTTTAGGAAGGAAATTTAAAACAATTAAATAACCCTTTTGTCACTTCTCTGAATTCTCTTAGCTAGTGCATGAGTTTTTACAGTATTGCAAGAGCACTCCCAGCTTCCTCGCAATAATATATATTGAACTTACACTTATTCTTGAATGGTTTTTTATTACATCATACCATATTGGTTTATTTAAAAAATAGCATAGTATTTCAATCATATAAGTGTCATTTTAAGATAGATTAAGGTTAGAAAAAAACATATGGTCTAATGAACTCATTTAATGATCAATTCAGATGGGCTGATTACAAACTCCTCCAAGCCATATGAAAACAAAGTATTTTTTAAATACACTTTAATTTACAAATGTTCCCCATTTAATGATAAACTCCACCACATCTCAAGTAAAAAACATTGTGAGATATTTTGATGTTACTGAGAATGTACGGATCGACTTACCTAAAGATGATCCATACTTTATATTGGCAAATATCAAAAGGATGATGATCAATCATGGGGTTTCCATGCAGGTCAATTTACATGTGAAATGGCGATGCACGTGCACGTTTGGGAGAATTACTCGGGTACATCAGGTTTGTGGCCGAAAAAAACGGCCAAAGAGAGGGATAGGGTAAATCTCATTGTGGGAGGGTGGTGGCTGATTCACTGACACACAAGAAACAGCAGGTGTACTTGAAGCACCGCACAGGTGCCCAGTTTTATTGTGCTGGGTGTACTGTTTATTTTCAGCCCGCAGAGGGCGCTGTTCACCGTGGTCTGCGTACCAACTATGGTAAGACAGAACCACGGACATACCAACACGGTACGGTTCAAGTGCGGGCGCACTTACAAGTGCTCAAACAATAATTCCAAAACCAAAGGTGAAAGAAAACAGGAAAATAAAACACAGTAACAAAACTACAAAAGAAAAGGTGCTGCACTTCGGCAGCGTTACCCCAGCCGCCGCTAGCCGCACGGCCCGGGTCTCCGTCCTACTCTGGCCGTCTCCTCAGCCTACCCTTACACTACACAAGGGGTCTGCCCACGGGTTCCCCACTACCGCTAAGTTCTCCGTTCTTTGTCTTTTTTTTGTACTTCGTTGTCTTTCTTTTTGGTCCCGGTTCTCTCTCGGTCCCGGCTCCCGTACTTCCCAGTACGTATTTTGGTTTGTTCTTTAAAAGGGCAGACCTGAGGAAACAGCAGAGTATTATTTTTATAGGGCAAACAATCCCATTAAAGCCCGCCTACCAGCCACTCAGAGAGGGGGAAAGCGCACACACCCTCCTCCCCACCTCTCCGTGTCACCGCCATGACTGACAGGCTGACCCCATGGGACTGCCGCCCCCTCCCTGCAGCATCGTGCATGCGTCAGACGGCCAGTCCAGGTCTCTCCCTGTTACACTCATTTACTCGTGTAAATGATGAAACACATGGTTTTACATGGAAAATGTTAATGAGTGTGTTTATTTTATCCTTAACTATAAATATTGCAAGGGAGCAGGTCAGTTGTTACTGTGGATTCCAAGATGGCAGAAAGTAGTGGCTGATGGGTGATTTTATGGTTAGCAGTGGTGTAGTTCACCTTAATGATAATGCTGGTGGCTTTTTTTATTCTTGTTTTTTGCTGTGTCTGGACTGTCATGTTGTATATATCTTGTGGGTTTACAGTTTTGTATAAAACCACTTACCATGAACTGCGTTATGCCCTTGTTATAGTATAAAAGCAGCTGTTTGAGAATACCCTTGCTGTAAAAACTACGCTAAAGTTAAACACGAAGAGCAAGTGAGCTGCTTAAATGTCTAACTGAATTAATTCCCATCCTTTTTTTGATCCCAGCTATGTCCAAAGACAACGCGTGTCCGCCTTCCATGTTAATAAATATAGTTGGTGAACTGGATGTCATGAGCCAGCTCGATCGCACAAAACAGCACAGCAACATCCAAGTTGTTGATGCCCTCTCAGAACTGACCAAATACAATTGCAAATGAACGTATTGATTGTGTTTTATTTGTTTGCATCATTAATATTTAACACAACAGTAAATCCAACACTCCTTTCAAGAAAGGAGAGAATGAAAATGGCGGCTGAGGTAACCTTCACAATTGCCAAGTCCGCTTATAATAAACAGGATTGGGATTGTTTTTTGAGAGTGGTGGGTTGTAATTTGCATAAACACCCATACTCTAACATGGGTTGGGCTTGTGTAGAAAGGCAGTGCTGCTTTTTTTTTCTAGTGAGACTTGGTAACCTTCCCCGTCTGTCTCACAGGTAGCCATGATTCCTTGAACACCTCATTTTGTTGTTGACAAGAGTTTGTGCAGAATACAGCAGGCAGTGGCAATTTTGGGAACAAACTAATGCACTTCAGTCTATTTCATCAGTATCTGCCACCTCCCTTTCAAGTGTCCACTAACTGTATTTGCCCAAGCGTTGTGTTGAATGCTTCCTCAGCAGCTGTCAGCCATCCGGACGGGTAGGCTTTCTAAGCCAGGATAGTATACGCAGCATCACCTGATCCCCTATATGCTGTATTGCCTGAATGATTATATATACTGTATATATATATAATCTGCCGATTTTCAGCCATGGTGATCTGCAATACCTGACATGACACCCCACTATTGACATTTGAATAACAATTTGGACAAGAGCAGTAAAACACAATATTAACCAACCCGGCACGAGGTATTTTGCTTTTTTACAGCAGCTTAGATTCACTTGTGTCCCAGTTCTCTGCACATGGAAACCACATTTTCATTTCAAAATTTCACTAGTAATCTTCCAAAACAGCACAAGCACTTTACGCATAGCTAATTTACATATCAACCCCCACCTTTCCCATTCATTTTCATGACATCGGGTGAAAAGCCCGGTTTACTCAATTAAAATAAACTGAGCGAACAGAAACCCCAAAAAGCACTTTACACAAGACATTTTTCTCATGTAAATGTCTCGAGTTAAAAAAAAATGGCATGGAAACCCCATGATTGATTATGTTCCAGTAATTTGGTATGATACAAATTTGATTGGCTGTAAATGTATACCAAACTTTTTATTTTTATAGCCAACACTACAACTCTAGTACTGTATAGCAGATCTTTTTTTTTCTGCAGTCCTTCAATATTTTTTTTTTTAACATTGAACTGCTATTAACAGCACACAGGGCAAGCTAATTATAAAGTTGGCTGAGACAAGCTTTCTTCTTGTGAATCCATTTAAGAACTGATTGTTTACTATCTTTTTCTGTAAGTATAAAATTTTAATTATGGTACTGACAGACACTGTACGTGATACAGTGCTGTACATTTATCACTGGGAGAGGGCCAGTTGCAGAGCTGTTTGACTTTGGAGAAATCCTGATGCGTTTGCAATGTTGAGCAGCAGGTGCCACATTATTATGTACAGAAAGGCAATTAGGAAGCGTATTGGATGAATGGGGAGTGCATTAATATTAGCAAGTACATTTGTCAGTGGTTTTGATGCGAGTCTTCTTCTTTTCTTTATGCAACATTAAGATTGTGGCTCTCATAAATTTGCTCCCTAAATTGCCATCTGTTCCCTTGTCATGTAGTCAGAAGTTTTCAGAAAAAAAAGAGATTTGTTTTAGATTTCATTTCAAGTAGATAAACCAAAGCAGTGCGGCAAGACTAGTATATTCTTGTTGAACAAAATTGTGCTTTATTTTTTAAAGGTAAATTATGTCTAATAGAATACTTGTTTCGATATTTTAAAATATATATCTGAATGCCTCTTGAACCTCTATATTTAATTATTGAGAAATATTGGACATACATTGGATACATTCATTTTATTTGATTTATTTTATTATTTATAAAAAATATTATTTATTTTTTACTTTTTTTAATTTCTCATGTAAAATGTGTATCTACAAATAGCTTATTTAATTTTGCAAGGCTGTGAATATTATCAAATGGTATGCATCTTTATTTTATTGTATTTTTAATCAAATTAAACAAAAGTTATATACTTAAGCCCAGAAGTGTAAAGCAATCTTCAGCTTTTAAATGTAAAAATGGTATAATTAGATGTATTCATAACAATTATTGGGGATAGTGCAGTTAAATATATTAAAACATAATAAATGTTGGTTAGGCAGGCCAAGCATGTTTTATAGCTACCTGTGCGTTATGGTTCTTTAGGTTAAGGTACTATAGAGTGCAAAAAAAAAAAAAAATACATTTGCACTGAACTTTAAATTTATAGCAGAATATTTGTGTGTTTACCGTACAGTCATGATGGTAAACACACAAATAAAAAAAATCAATCATCAGATATACAGTAATACTAAAAAGTACACTAATAAATATTACTGTACATTGTATTTCTTACTGTAAAAACATAATTTTACATGCTAATAATATTGCCCAACAGTTACAAATAGTGTTACATAATTGTTTCGTCAACATAAGACGTGCCAGCAAGTGTCTACATAGGATTTTACACATGGAAAAAATAATAATGTGACAATAGATAAGTTTATTTCTGCTAATATTCCCTATGGTAGTTCCACGAAAGGTGCAAAAATTATCATGGTAAATATTTCATCTTTGACCTGCACTTGTATGCAAAATTCCCTTCAAGATGTTTTTTTTTTTTAATTTTATTTTTTTTACTCTTCTGTCGCTTTTAGAAAGCTTTACATTTATTGTATTTTTTTTATTATTAAATCTGACTTCTGTAGGTCATAATAATGAATCTGTCCTGCTGATGTTCACCCCTGAAGGGACAGTTCTTATCTCTACCAAGTATCTATTATTGAAATATTTAGCCTTTCGAAAATAATAACCAAATATTTATATTGCCAGCCAGCTAAGGTTCGGCAAACTTGTCAGTAGCTGCAACCATAATCTGTGTAACAGACTTTGGCATAGAGATTAAAGATCAAGGGATTGAAAAAGTGTGATACTTTAATGCCAAGATTCCTTGGTAAGGAAACGTGTTTAATGTGGGCTGCCTTTTAAGACCTCCATTGTTGATGTCTGTTACTTTAAAGCTACACTGTGCCTTTTAAACAGGACAAATTTGGCAAGTTTACTATACCTAATGTTCTGAATTAGAGAGTGACCTTTTTATAATTAAAAAATACTTGCAATGTCTGAGATGTTATAGTGCAATCTAAAAATAAAGCGACTTAACCATCAATGAATGTGTACACAGAATTTGTTCACATGATCTAGGTTGATTATATAGTTGTTAATAGGGCCTACATTCTCATTGTTATTTATGAATATAATGCGGTAGAGACCTTTGCTCTCTATATAAATTACTTTGTAACCTTTTTTTAGAATGTCTTCTAATTTATCAAATTGTTACGGATCCTCCCTGTTTTTATGTATGATCTGAATGCCAAAGTTGTTAAACGCATTAATAATCTGCACTTATTACTATGCTTGAAGGGAATGACTGCAAACTACAGGGGGCACATGAAACCATACTTAATCGCCCCCCCCCCTGCTGAAAACACTGTGATAAATAGATTATTACTTATCTGCAACTGATATCTGGTATTTACACACACACATATATATATATATATATATATATATATATATATATATATATATATATATATATATATATATATATATTGGTCTTGTGTGTGTATAAATTCTACTGATGGGTAAAACAATGTCTGTTATACCGTATAATTATGGTAAATCAAACTGGTATTCTTGCTATGAACAATTTGACTTAAATTGTTATTCATTAAATAAAATAGTTTATATATATATATATATATATATATATATATATATATATATATATATATAGTTGTGGTTTTAATCATACCATTTTCTTTTAATCATCATTAATCATCCAATTTACTGCAAATGTGTCAATGCCAGATAATGTTTAAAATGCATATATTTACTTACATGTGATTGGACAGTTGGCTAAAATGAGTCATTTAAAATATGAACTTAGTTTCTAAATGCTGCTTAAGGTGTTTATGGGTTGGGAGGCTCACATCTGGATTTTTAATTTGAACGTTTCATGGAAGGGGTGATATAGAACTACAAATGGTGTTTTTTTTTCTTTTTAAATGAGGAAGGGGTAAAAGTGGTATAGTGCTTTTAAAGGCAATAAAGGGAGGAAGATGTGTGTCTGATTGTTTGGAATGTCAAGTTGTATTTGTTAATTTGAGTCACTCTTGTTTGCACGTTAACTATTGATGAATTGCATTTTTTTTGACTTAATATAATAAAAGTAACATTTAAAAGTAAGAAAATAAATTGTCCAGCATTAGAAGTTTCTTTAACTTTCTGATACTGTTTAAAACATACTTTGAATAAAAATAAATTAACTTACTTGCAACTAAGAAGATACAATATATATGGGAACAGCAGTCAGGGTTAAAATAGGGGTAGAACAAGGACTAATTTGACTAGTCAAGGTCAAAATAACGTCATGTATTTGATTATACCCGGTGCTCCATTTGTGAATGTACTATTTTGTAACATTCATGCAGCATATTTTAAAACTGCCTGGAATTTTTTGTACTTGTTAATATTCTAAAATGTAATGCATATGTTACTTGCTTATTCTGTCCATCTGAAACCGCACGCTTCACAATTACTTTGTTTCAATTCAAACAGCTTCATTAAATTCAAATATTAACATTGCTAGTTCACTACTAGTATACACTTTCAACACACAAAAACATTCCTATTTGTATTTACTTTACAAGGTGCGATTAGTCAACTACCAATTTCTGAGGTCACCTGTCACTTTTCTATTCGACTTTCGATTAGTAATTGATTCAAACATTTTGGCCTGGAGCCCAGAGTCAGCTTGTGACAGGATAGTGTCAAATACAACCCCTTGTTGTATTATAGCATATTCTACGTATCACCAGATTTATATAGTGCCATTTTAAAATTCAAACACTGAATTAATTATCCCCCATGTTATTTATTAGTTTATTAAAATTATATGATATTGCAATTAATACAGCACTTGCCAGTTTCAAGCATGACAGAGTTGTAATTGAGAGGAAAACATTTTAAACTCTGGCAATTGTGTTCCACAAAGGGAAAACCATCAGCCATGGTCACTATGTTGCCCGGATGTGATAAGATGGGCAATGGTTTCAATGTAATGATATGCAATGCACACAATGCATCAGATTCTTATATGATCTTTCTAGAGAGAGTGGACATACAACATGAAGAATAACTGCCCTCCGCACTACTGGTCAAATTTGTCCCCACCTCTCCAGCCTCAGGGGTAGGGATTAACATTTTTCACATTTGATTTGGCTTCAATAAATATGGCTTTAAAAAAAAAAAAACTTTACATACTTGGTGCGTGTCTCTTTCTTCTGTGCTATTTAGTGTCTCAAGTTGTGTTTTCATCACTACATTAGGTGGCAGATGTGGTTGTTTGATTTTCCAGTATGCCTTCTGCAAAACAATGGAAATTCAATGGCAAAAGTAACGGTAAGATTTGGTTGCAAAAGGTAGCCACACAACCTTAACTCTGCACCCTTATGTGTGTGTTTCCCATTATGCTTGACATCAAATATGACATCTTCAATGACATCGGCAATGACATCACTAAGCACATGACAAATTCTCCCTGAAAGCTGGCCATACGGACATAACGCTGGGAAATCATAGTCTTGTGATTGGTAACGTGTTCAGTAACTGCATTAGCATTCCCACAATGCTTGCTGTCAAGCTAATTATTTCACCAGTGTTCTAAGTAAAACCAATAAACTCAGAATACAGTAGTGCTGTAGAATTAATTAGGGACCTTCCATGTATTACTGGAACTAATGTTAAACAAGTGATATTTCTCCAAATGCTATCAGCAATATTTTCTGTATCTGGAATCTGAAACATTGGCTTTCTTGTATTAACTGCACTGTTTCATGTGGCAAAAGCATTTTCTGCAGTATGTATATGTTTGCACTGTGATTAACAAGTCTTCTTTCAAACTTTATAGTTGACTATGAATGCTTGCTAACTGTTATGCTGGAAGCCACTTATGACATTAAAATGTTTAGGTGCAATTGCAGATTTCTGCAGTTCCACAATTGTAAAAATGTAACGGTACTCAATATTTAACAAGAGGTGGATTGTAATGCATGGATGTTATGCTTAAAGAGACATAAAACACTGCTTCATGTACCACAGCATACATGTATCAACTGTATACCATACAGTACTAACTGTAATGGAAAGTGCTAACATACATGTAGGGTTTGACACATTGCATGTCCCATTCATTTTCAGATTGGGGGGGGGGGGGGGGGTTACTTTCAAACTGGGCATTGACTCAGCAGAATCTGGTATATAAATGTATGATTTTAATAGTAGCCACAGCTTCTACAAGGCACACTGCAGTACTGACTTGCATACTGTATTTAAATTCCAGCAAAAAATGGCATTTCATTTTTTTGATGTCCAAGTACAATGCACTGCTTTGCAATGAAAACAATGAGACATTCAAGAAGGTCAGAAATCAGGGGTAAATGAGTAAATGATTAAGAACATATAAAGTAGTTTTTTCATATTGTTACAGTCATTTAATTGAACATCATCTCTCCCACTGAAACTATTATTTCATTAAAAAAAATGTCCTTCAGTAAGGGATGCTTTGTTCATTGCCAGTATCATCAGGTGAAGGTCATCTTTTCATAATTCTTTATTTTTTATAAAAAGTCATGCACAACATCTTCTGTGAGACCTTTGGATTTCCACATCCCCGGAAAAGTCAACACTAAAAATCAGCCCACAAGTCTTTGTTCCAAATCTTCTGCAGGTAAGTTACATCATTGCACAAATTGCCATCGAAATATATGATTTAGCTAGTGTTCAACAGTGCCTTCCTCATATTTATCAGTTTATAGAAGGTACACATACACACATGTGTAGGATTTCCAAGAATGATGACTAGCTCAACCCATCAGAACTGCAGACTCACTAGGTGCTCCTGACAGGGTACTCACTCCCACGTGGCTAAATGAAGGAAGTAATGATGAATGATGACGTGGATGCGTGATTGCTGCGTGATTGACCAGAGACCAAAATTGGAATGTTTCGACTGACACGTTCCGCAGGCACGCATATTTATTTACATATAGACGTACATACAGGGAACCCACGTGACACTCCCAGCAATGTTAGCTCAGGTGGGACATACGGCCCGGCATACAAAAGCCAAAATAAACACTGTAAAAAAAACTATCAAACATAAGACGTGCTACTCCGCTAACAAATGGAAGTCCCACTTACACACCTGTCTGCAACTAGGTGGGGCCTACTATCCCAAAACTAACTCCCTGTCCCTCGGGCAGTTCACCCAACTCCAATCTCCTGCCACAAATCCAGTTTATTATTTGACCACCTTGACTCTCTTCTGGTTGCCCTTCCTGCCCTCTCCTCCTTCTCTCCTTTCTCCATTGCTGATGTCTCCGGCCTACTGTTGAAATCAACTACTGCCACATTCCCCCTGGACCCTTGGCCGACTAACCTTGTCCGTCTCTGTGCTTCTGATCTTGCTCCTTCCATTAGCTCTGTTGCTGCTGCCCTTAAGCTTGCCCGAGTCACGCCGGTACTCAAAAAACCCTCCTTTGACCCGGCTGTTTTATCTAATTTCCGTCCCATCTCCAATCTCCCTTTTCTCTCCAAAACTCTCGAAAGGGCTGTGGCCAGTCAGCTGATGAAACATCTCACAGATAACCTCTATAATCTGGCTTGCAGCCGCATTACAGTACTGAAACTGCTCTGCTCCGGATTGTGAATGATTTCCTGCTTAATGCTGATGCTGGTGCTCCCTCTGTGCTTGTCCTCCTTGAAATAACAGCCACTTTTAACACCATAGATCATGGCATTCTCCTTGAATGCCTTCAGAAGTATGTTGGGATCTCTGGAACCTGTCTCTCCTGGATGTCCTCTTACCTATCCGGATGCATGCAGTCTGTTGTCTATACTGGATGCAGTGGTGTCGCAAACCCGGTCACTTGTGGTGTCTCCCAAGGATCTGCTCTTAGGCCCCTTCTCTTCAATATCTACATGCTTCCCTTGGGTCATCTCATCCGCTAACACAGCCTCATGTTTCACTCCTATGCTGACGACACCCAGCTCTACTTAAAACTCGACCCTGGAAGCTCCTCTGTCATGGTCCGGCTCTCGGCTTGCATTTAAGACATCGAGGCCTGGATGTCTGCCAGTTTTCTTCAGCTGAACACAAGCAAATCTGAACTCATGTATTATGCATTTCTCTGTATTTAAAGTATTATGGATTTTCTTGATGTTACTGCATCTTGTAAAGCGCTTTGTGATGGTGGTCCACTATGAAAGGCGCTATATAAAATAAAGATTGATTGACTGATTGATTGATTGAAAGAGTGCAGTCATCCCAGCCTTCCATATGGTTTTAATCTGGTAGTTTGTTTTTTTTTTTTTATCACAAGGTACATAAACTAGTTAAATATCCAGACTAACTTCTCAGTAAAATAATGAGCTTAAAACAACTCACTAATGTAAGAACAGTGAGAAACACCACAAAGAAAAAAGAAAAAGATCTTCCTGTAAGCAAAACTAAACCCAGAAGATTAATTTACATGTGGAATTGCTTTTTACACAGCTACTCTATCTCCTGAAGCTGCCTTCTCTGGAATGTAGAAAAAAAAAAAAAACTTTTTATATCTTAATCAATACTATGCTATAGAGATCTATCTCAATTATATATATATATATATATATATATATATATATATATATATATATATATATATATACAGTGCTGTTAAGAAGTATTTGCCCCCTGTCTGATTTTCTACATTTTTCACATTGTATTTGGTCAGATTTTTTTGTGGGTTGTAGTAGTATATAGAGGGAGTCTGAGTGAAAAAATGACACCAAAGTTTGGTGCTTCTTTCACGTGATTGGTGTGCAAGGTAATCAAAAATGCAATCTTCAGGTGTGAAAAAGTTATTCCCCCCCCCCCCCGGTTAACTCAACTCAATTAAAGGGATAATTAGGGTCAGCTGTTTGAGTACTTTGGTTAACAACCAGGCCTGATTTGGGCCAGCCCTGCCCAATATAAATCTGACTAACATTGTCCAAATGGAGAAAGATTGGGCCAGTAGTGAATCTTCCCAGGAGTGGCCGTCCTGCCAAAATCTCTTCAAGAGCAAGGCGTGAAATCGTCCAGGAAGTCACAAAAAACTAGTCGACGAAACACCGAGGATGGAAGATGCCCACTTGAAGACCCCAGAGATGTACCCTACTTAGCTCAATCCAGACGGTTGTCATGCTGATGCGCTGGGGAGACCGCAATGTGGTACATCCCCGGAGCCAGCATCGCAGCCGTTGTGTGTGCTGATGCGCTAGGGAGGCAAAATAAGCTGATCCCTGGAGCCAGCATTACACTTCAGCCATCAATACCTGTGTGGCAGGGTGACTGGGCGGTGACGTCAGGCAGAAGCAGGAACTAAAGTACTGACACCAGGCACTGCAGTTTTCAAATAATAAAGACGCGGCTGGCCGCCGTCTTATTTAAATACAAAAATAAATCAAATATTTTAACAAAAAGAAACTGTGCTCACAGAGCAAAATAAATAGTTAAACAAAAACAAGTCACGCACACAAAATAAACATTAAATGATCCAGGTCAGGCTGGGCAGAAGCCTTAAGTTTCGTTTTCACTCTCTCTCGTTCCTCTCGCTCTCTCTCCGCTCCTAAAACACCCACCACGAGCTGGAGAGCTGCAGGCTTTTTATATTTAGGTGAGATGGCCACCTTCTGCACAAGTTTATTAATTTACTGTGGATGGGGCTACCCATCCACGCTACTAAACAAAACAAAAAAAAGTTGGCTACGCTGTCCTAAATACATAAACAAAATAACAAATCCCACGGCATTTCGCCGTCATATAAATACAATACTAAATCATAATTAACAAATACAAAATAACACAGGGGTGGAGGGGGACCCCGTTCTAAAATAAAATAAACAAATCAATGTACAGGGCTGCTCACCCTGTTACAACCTGACAGAAGGCTATCCACATCATCATATGGATGGAGACACCTATGAATCACATTATTTTACTGTAAAGCTACGTCTTAGTTGGTGCTTATCTTGCTGAGAGCCGAGTTCAAATCAGCATGAAGTTTTAACATCTACTCTCGTGGAATGGAAATCATGAAGATCTGGATACGTCCAGTGACTGCTGTGAATAGTGCAGCTGGCAACAAGGGAAAGACCTTGTGACAGCCTGGAGAGACAGCTGACAGGAGGAAAGAGACCCCATTGGGGCTGGTAAGGGTTAGCTACCCTTGTGGAACTCCAGGTTTGGAAAAAAGGAAGGAAAAAGTACAAACAATTCCTGGAAAGTCTAGACGGCAGCAGGAGATTGAACACTTAGTTAGAGAAAGGAGACAGCTGAGGAAGCAATGGAGAAGAGCAGAACAAAGTCAGAAGGAGGGACTCAATCTTTTACAAAGGGTCATAAAAGATAAGCTTGCAACATTGCGCAGAGCTGAGCGCCTACGGAAACGCTACAAAAAGAAGGAGCATGCGAGAACTAACTTTTATAAAGACCCATTCAAATTTTTAAAGAAGTTATTCACCAGTGAGAAGAATGGCACACTAAAAGCATCTAAGTTTGAGCTGGAGAGATATTTGGAGGAAATGCATACAGATTCAAAAAGGCAGGAGCCTATGTCAATTCCTTCAGACATCACACCTATCAATCCACCAGAATACCAGATGGAGGACTGTGCACCTAAGTGGAAAGAAGTAGAGCAAGCTGTGAAAAAGCAAGGGCTTCATCATCACCAGGGCCTAATGGAGTTCCATACAGAGTGTAGAAGAGTGCTTCAGGAGTTCTACGAATCCTGTGGAAATTGATGAAAGTGGCATGGCAAAAACAGGTTGTACCAAGAGCATGGCGCCAAGCAGGTGGAGTCTTTATACCTAAAGAAAAAGATTCTACAAGCATCAGTCAGTTTTGCCCTATGTCCCTATTAAACGTAGAAGGCAAGATTTTCTTCAGCATTATTGCTCAGAGATTGTCAACTTACCTATTAAAGAACTGCTTCATTGACACTTCAATACAAAAAGCGGGCATTCTAGGTCTCCCCGGATGCTTAGAACACATCAATGTGATCTGGCAACAAATTCAATCAGCTAAAAAGGAGAGGAAGGAGCTCCATGTGACATTCCTGGATTTGGCTAATGCATATGGTTCAGTGCCACATGAACTTCTTTGGGCAGCATTTAATTTTTTCAGTGTACCGATGACAATAAAAAATTTAGTGAACGCCTACTTTGGAGAGTTGCAATTTAGTTTTTCAACTTCAGAATTCATCACTACATGGCAATGCCTAGAAGTTGGAATAATGGCAGGATGCACCAGTTCTCCACTGGCTTTTACCATGGCAATGGAAGTAATCATTAGGGCATCAAAATGGGTAGTGGGAGGAGAGTGCTTGGCTTCTGGAATGCGACTACCACCAATTCGAGCATACATGGATGACATGACAACCATGACTACAACAGTAGCCTGCACTAATCGGTTATTGGGCAAATTAACCAATAACATTGAATGGGCACGAATGCAATTCAAGCCCACTAAATCAAGGAGCATCTCTATAATTAAAGGTAAAGTAGTATATAAAACGTTCTTCATTAACGGTGAGGCAATACAAGCAGTGTCTGAGAAGCCAGTGAAGAGTCTTGGGAGATGGTACGACAGGGATCTAAATGACACAGTTTATGTGGGAGAAGTTAGACAACAAGCAGTGGAAGGGTTGAAGAGCATAGACAGCAGTGCTTTACCAGGCAAACTAAAACTCTGGTGCTTTCAGTTTGGTCTACTGCCGAGGTTGCTGTGGCCACTGACTGTGTATGAGGTTTCTTTGACAACAGTAGAGAAGCTGGAAACCTTAATCAGTTCATACATCAGGAAATGGTTGGGAGTTCCACGCTGCCTCAGTAGAGTGGGACTTTATGGTAAAGGAATACTGCAGCTACTAACATCCGCTCTAACTGAGGAGTTTAAATGCGCCAAGGTCAGACTGGAAATTACATTAGTAGAGTCACGCGACAAATGCGTAAGGGAAGCAGCACCTGTGCTGAAAACTGGAAGAAAGTGGGTGGCAAAGAAAATGTGAAGGATGCAAAGGCTGCCCTTCGAATTGGTGATATCATGGGGCAAGTTCAGCATGGAAGAGGGAGACTTGGTCTCAGTTCAGCTCCTCCTACATGGCACAAAGCAGCCCGAGCTCAACGGAGGAAGATGGTAGTCAACGAGGTGCAAAAGCAGGAGGAGAAGATGAGCTGTATAAAGGCCATTTCCCAGGCCAAGCAGGGAGAATGGATGAGATGGGAGAGTGTGGAACAACGCAAGATTGGCTGGCAAGACCTATGGTTAATGGAACAGAGCAGGATCAGTTTCCTCATCAGGTCAACATATGATGTTCTCCCATCACCACAGAACCTAAACCTCTGGGTAGGAGAGGATCCCTCATGTCCTTTGTGTTCATCACCTGCAACATTAAGGCACATTTTGACAGGATGTAAGGTGGCTCTTAGCCAAGGATGGTTTCCTTGGCGCCATGACCAGATGCTGCGATGTTTGGCCTTAGCATTGGAAGACAAGTGTAACATGACCAATAAGTTGCCACCTATTCCATCAAAACATTACACACAAAAAACAACATTCCTCCGTCCAGGAAAGCAACCACCAAGAAAAGGTGTTAAAACCAATCCTCGTCCAGGACTGCTGGAAGCTGCTAGAGACTGGAAAATGCTGGCAGAAGTTGGTCAACCACTTATTATTCCACCTGAGATTGCCACCACTACTACAGAATACAGAATCTCCTGAGTGTTTTTTTGCATACTTCAAACGGGATTCAAGGTGGGCTTTCTTGAATAATGACTTCCTTCTTGCCACCCTACCATACAGGCCAGATTTGTGGAGTGCTTGGGATATTGTTGTCACATGCACACTTTGACCAGTCTTGGCCATAAAAGCCTGTGGCTCTTGCAAAGTTGCCATTGGCCTCTTGGTAGCCACTCAGTCTCCTTCTTGCTCGGTCATCCAGTTTGGAGGGACGGTCTGATCTAGGCAAGGTCTTGGTGGTGCCATACACCTTCCACTTCTTAATAATCGTCTTGACCGTGCTCCAAGGGATACTCAAGGCCTTTGATATTTTTTTATACCCATCCCGTGATCTGTGCCTTTCAACAACTTTGTCCCGGAGTTCTTTTGAAAGCGCCTTGGTGTTCATGGTTGAGTCTTTGCTTTGAAATGCACTACCCAGCAGAGGGAACCTACAGGAACTGCTGAATTTATCCTGAAATCATGTGAATCACTACAATTTAACACAGGTGGAGGCCACTTAACTTGGTGTGTGATTTTGAAAGCGATTGGTTACACCTGAGCTAATTTAGGATTGCTATTACAAGGGAGGTGGACACTTATCCATCCAAGCTATTTCAGTTTTTATTTTTAATTAATTTTCTACAAATGCCTAGAATTTTTTTTTACTTGGAAGTTGTGGGGTAGGATGTGTAGATAAATGAAAAAAAAAAACATTTTAATGCATTTTAATTCCAGGCTATAAGGCAACAAAAGGTGAACATTTTGAAAGGGGTTACATATATATATGTATGATGTATGAAGTAGCTGTGGGCTCCATTTTATTGCCTCAGAAATTGATTTAAGGTGGAGATTTTAAGCAAACCTCTCCAGAACCAAAGCTTAGAAACAAATTTTATTCTGCAGTTCTATCATATACGGCAAACACAAATGTAAATTATTTCAGTCAAAGTTATAGGGTCCTTGTGTTTAGTATTTGCATCCTTTCAGGTTACTGTCTTCTTTATGGTAAAGTTATACAACGTTTATGTGACTATTGCTTTCTCTCATATAGCTAAAAATGCAGTCGTTGCCCCACTCAAAGATATACGCCAACCATATAGGTGGACAAATAATGGACAGTCTATTCAAAATGTACTATTTTATTAACCCATTGATATACAATGTAAGAATTACAGACACAATAACTACTTGTATATCTCAGTATATCTCACAGAATCATGTGTAACCTGTCATCTGGTACACCAGAGCGTGACTATTAACTTGTCCCCCTGCAGCACTCGTTTAGGTGGGACAGAACAATCAGGCTCAGCCAGTCCCACTCTTACCATAGCATTAAGACCAGAATGTCTATTTTGCCCTTTGTTAGCACTATATAAATGATGTACTGTAGTTGCTGATACAACAAGCAATTGATACCAGCGTTTTACTAAATAATATTACTAAAGTATTTCTTTGTAATTGTTTTAGGTCTCCTTATGTAATTTTTTTTGAACTTGCAAGAAAACAATTTTGACCTCAGGTTCATAACAAAAATTTAACAGTGTCTTGAGATTTAAAAAACCCAAGTCTCAGTGTTACATTTTATTATTGCTGCCTGTAGGCTGATTCCAAGAAAACTCCTGTAGTACTTCATTATGCCCTTCCGGACAGTGAAGAAAGATGAGCAAGATTGTGCCATGCATACACAGCTATCACTTAGTAGATTTCAAATGATTAGATCTTTGGGGGATTCATAAGTAGAACGTATCTTATATTTTTCATAGAGATTAGTCATCTAATTATGAAATACTTATGTACTTCTATGCTACTGCCAGATTGCAAGCTGCCAGCTGTAATACATTACCATGCATGTGCAGATGATCAAATTGCCAGTATAAACCAGGAAGTCAAAGTTTTGAAAATGAACATAGGATGTAGTTGGTAAATACATGTTTTAAAAATCAATATCACTGAGCTGGAAAAAAAAAATGTACCCCACTTCCCAAGGGCTTGTATTCTCTCTAAGAGATGTTTAGTAGATTTAATGAAGGTCACTTATATTTTTGAACAATTACAATGATTTAGTTGCTAGGAGCATGTTTTTTTTTCCTTGTAGATTTTTGAAATTATTATAATTTTTTGTGGTTTTGCTCATATTTTATTAGTTTCTTCTTTATGTATTTATTCAAACAATAACACCACCATTGCAGAGTGTCATAGCGCATCACTGGACTTTGTTGTTTTCACCTGTGTCCATCACACACCTGTTTCTGCTGCCTCCGATTAAGGATTGCTACGGATTCATCTTCTCTACCGGTGTGAGCAGCAGCGTGTAAGGACTTCAGGAAAGGACACTGGCTGTTTTGGAGCTGTTCTGTGTTGTTGTTTTATTAGTTAGTTGTGTATTTTAATTGTTTATAATTCTTCATTTGCTTTTATCTGTCTGCTATGTCTTTCCATTTGCCATTTCTCTCTGTATCTTTATTTGTCTTTTTCAATATAAGACTATAACTTATATATTGTTATATTTAGTTTAATTTCTGGATAAAAGTGTCTGCTAAATAATTAAATAATAATAATAATAATAATAATAATATTTTACTGACAGAAATTAGTTTCTGCTCTGGTAATTGCCACGACAGTAGCACATTGAAAATTGTACCAGTCTTGTCGGTAAACCATTGAAGAAACTCATTTTCAGTAAATGGATAACATTTGGTCTTAATTTTTAAAATCATTTGCCTGTTTTTAAAGAGAGGAGCTATGTAGGGATAGCAATATATTTAGCAAGCAAGGGGTATGAGTGGGGTTAATTAGCATTAAATGCATCATCCGCAGTTGTTTGTCATTGCATGAATTTAGATAACTTTTTGACATACCACTGCTCTTGTGAGACAACACTTATTAAAACCATTTGTATTTATTTGAAGAGTGAACACTTATCTATTCTGGGATTCTAAGGTACAGTATTTAGACAGCAAGCAGTCTTGGTAAAATGGACAACAAAATTACCTATCCTAAAGAACCACAAACTAGCAGGGGTGTTTAAATAATTTTTTTAATCTCACGCAATTTAGGTGCCATGCTTTTATTGAAAGAAATAGAGCTCTTTAAGAGATTTGATAGTTAACTAGTTGTATTGGTGCCAGCTGTTTTAGAAGGGTAAGGCCTGTGCCAAGGCAGACACATACAGTTAATCGTGCTTGTTGACATTTGTAGCTTGTTAGCTTCTATTAGGGTGATATTCTGAATTTTAAATTAGAAAATTATATTTTACCACCCAAAATGTAATGCCACCATATGCAATTAATTTGTTTTATTGAGAACTACTTTGAAGCTGGAAATATAGTTGCTGGGGATTTATATAATGCTAGTGCCACTCCAGTATTCCTGTGTAGTATGTTTAAAAAAAAACCTAAAGCAAAAATAATAAAATGTGACAAACCTGTGCACAGAGCTTATTTATACCTAATTAAAGTTTTGGTTGTTAATACTCATGGGGGGTAGATTTACAAAAAAAAGTATTTTCAATTATGTTTTTAGTGTATTAACTTTGTCAAATGGTCATTAACTTTTGTGTTATGTCAAGATAATTCATAAGCGGCGGGGGGGGGGGGGGGGGGTACAAAGACCAAAATACACCATTTCTGATAGTTTATCAAACAATCTTTATAAAAAAAATTAAATCACTTAAGCAATTTCAAATATTTGTTCATGACAAAGGTATTAGCACCCCCTGCTTTAGTATTTTGTGTGTCCTCCTTTTGCTTTTATTACAGCTTTCAAATGTTTATGATAATTCTTAGCCAGTATTTTACATCTTGTTGGTGAAATCTGGGCCATTGCATGTATCCTTCAGCTCAGACAGCTTGTTTCGCATCAGTCCAAAGCGCATCTTTTGGACTAAATGTTGTGATTATGAAGGCCATTCCAGAACTTTTATCTTCATTTTCTTCAAGTATTCCAGTTGACTTATTCTCCAGACATACTATGGTCCATTTTGGGGAAAATTTATATTTTATTATTATTATTTAGTCATTTAGCAGACACGTGTAACCAAAGCGACTTACAGAGACTAGGGGGTGAACTATGCATCACAACTGCTTCTGCAGAGTCACTTACAATAGGACCTCGGTTTTACGTCTTACCCGAAGGACGGAGCACAAGGCGGTTAAGTGACTTGCTCAGGAACCTCCTGGTAACAAGCCCTTTTCTTTAACCACACCACCAAGCCTCCTATTTTAGACTCATCGGACCGAAGAATTTTGTCATTAACATATATTTGAAATTGCTTGTGCTTTATATATATATATATATATATATATATATATATATATATATATATATATATATATATAACAATTGCATATTGTGGTCTTTGTCATATTAATTAGCGGCTAATGTTCACTAAGTGCTTGTATGTTTTATATTTTCTTGAATTATCTTATATTAAGTGTAGGGTGACAATACTTTTGACTGTGACTACTTATATGCTCCTTTTCAGGCACACAGACTGTCATATTTTTCCTCTGTTCTAAATAGTGGCCAACTCTAATGCATTAGGAACTGGCCCAAGTCTAAGTAAATTAAACTCCTAAGCCCTTGCTCAGTATCTCAAAACAACCCCAGGCTTGGCATAACCACAAGGTCAACTGGGCACAAAAAAATATGTGTTTTCGTAGCATTTCCAAGCCTGGGTGTGCTCCAGAAAGCCCAGGCTCTGGTGATCTCTTCTGACTTGACTTGAATGCCACTGTTACCGTTAGCATAAACTACTTTGATATGAATCCAGGCCCCAGAAGTAAAATGGCATTGGATTGAGTTTGTGAATTAAAGTATAATGCTACCTCAAATCTAAAAAAAAAAAATACTGGACAGGTGCTGTAATGTCATGCACAATAGGAAAGCTGTGAAGCTGTGAAAATTATTTAGCTGCCATTTAAAATATTCCCCAAATACAATGTGTTTGCTTTTTTTGGTAAGGTTGAATTGTATTTCCTAAAAAAAAAAGATTTTGTGCCCCAAAGCCTAAATGTATTCTTGTTTTTAACTGCAAACTCACTTCACAGTACGGCTTGCTCAAAAAGCTGTTTAGACTTTTACAATGCAAGGATGGAAATAAGTCATTGCATAGCAGTTTTTACTGTGAATTTAAATGTGCCCACCTGAGATTTTTCCTTCTTAGTGCCTTGTTACGGGTTTGAAATATCAGTTTTCTTTACAAATGTACTCTTCTTACTGTTTATAGTCACTGTATTTTTTTTTCTGTTTGTCATCATATCCTGATGACACTTTAAAACTCAGACGTTTAAAGCACCCCTGCGGCCTCAGACATCCCTCTCTAAATACAGCTGCCTCCCTGCAACACTCTGCCCCCAGTGGATGTACAAAATAACACATTTACTCTGTTGTATTTCTCACTAATTTATTTCTTACATCCATGGGGGGCAGAGTGTTGCAGTGAGGCAGCTGTATTTAGAGAGGCATGTCTCAGAGCTCTTTAGAGGCCACCAGGATGTGATGACTGAAATAGAAAATGCTGTACGAAGTGAATTAAAATTAAAAGAAGAATACATCGCAGTTGTTAAGATAACAGTGGTATATACACCAATTTACTCTTTAAGCTCGACAGTAAAATGTTGAAGGGCTCAAAATACAGTGCAACACAATCTTTATACTCCTTCCACACTGCCTAAATAGCAAATACATATGACTAGCATTATGATCATGCAAATATAACCTAATGTGTGAATAGTGTATAACTAATGAGTTAATCTGAATTTGTTCTGTATATTCTAAACATACTGTCGTAGAAAATGGTAGGATGGTGCTCAGTATAACCTGGCATGTTCACGTATCTGTCTGCCTGCTTACATAGAGAGAGCGGGATTATGTTTTTACACACTGAAAAATATACAATGTATACTAATAGTAAAAAATAAATAAAAAGGCCTTTTGAGAATACGGCCCATTAAAAGGCATCTAAATAACTGCTTTGTCTAGAACTGTATTTCATACATCTAATAATAATAATGAGGAAAATAGGAAGAGCACCTGCAGTGTACAATTTTAAAAGATCTATAAATGTTTTACTAGTATTAATATTTGTGTCAACTGTTTTGATTTATTTTGTCTCCAGAATTGCTGAGCTGCTTTTCTCTATCGGTAGAAAAAGAGAGACAATAGAATGCCGCTGACAAATCTGGAGGGATGGTAAGTTTTTAATAACATACTTTGTAGTTGTTTATTAAACAATCATAAGCTGTCCAGCCAAAACAGTAGCAGCGCCCAGTAAAGTGGGATAATCAGTGTACTGTTGTGAGCCAGCTTGGGATAATGGGCTTTCTACTTCACTAAAACAAGCTGTTTTTTTATGGCAAGTAGGCAGTGGGCTCAATTGTTTAATGGATAGGGTCTATTCGGTTCAATTGATCATGCTTTGCACATCCTGAACTAACTCTTAGTGTATCTGTGTAACACACCAGTACGGGTCCCCTTTAAATAATCTAAATGGTTACTTTCTTTAGTTTGGCTGCTGTTTACCTCAGTTAAACACAATGCAGTAAACAAATGAATAGAATATATGCAGTGAATGGTATTAGCTTATGACAAGTTAGGTTCTACCAAGATGACAAGGAACTGGAACTAGAAGACCACATTGTGGACTTCAAAAAGGTAGCCTGACCTGCCCAATCACTGGATCATGAACCAGTTGAGGCCTGATGGACTAAATTGATGATAACCCATGGTACAGCACTGCTGAATATCTGAAGATGAATGGTCACTGATATCTTAGGGATCATAAAGCATCTTGTGAACTCTGTTGCTATGGGGAAGCTGTTTTGTGGTAGTACGCTGTACTCCCACTGCTGCATTCAGCTGATACTCCTTTTCCATTGAGGTCAATGCCTACATCAGAAAACAAAACACACTAAATCAGTAAGTGCTCAGTTTGTGTGGGTATTCTTGGACTTGTCCTGGGAGGATTAAACAGATAATAAACTAATCATTTCATTAAGTTTTTGGAACATAACACGCATAAAGTCAGACAATCCCAATATAACATCTTAATTTTTTTGTTGTATTTTTTCTCAAACATAAATAAAGGCTTGACTGTAAAATCAATTTTTGCTGACATCTGCAAATAAAACAGGTTAGTATTCAAGTAGGTTGTGACTTCTGATGCACGTGTAAACGGCTCTCAATTATACTCCATCACAACATTTACAATCAATCAGATCGCTCCCTTGCCATAGAATATGTCACGATACACTATGGCGTTTGATTTCTGTGGTGTATAAAATGGAACTAGTTTAAGCTGAAAAAACAAAAAAAAACATTCCATCACTAAAAAACAAAAAAAATATTTCTTGATTTATTGGGGTTTCCGGTGGGGAAAAAAGCAAAAGAAAGTAAACAGAACACATTTAAGGTATTGTTTATATAAAGTAATGGTGCATAATAGCCATGCTTTGTTTTAAATGCAATGAACGTAGAGCTAAACATTCCAAATTTTAAAATAAAGGACTTGGCAAAGATTATTGTTTATTAGAGTTCAGAATGACCTCCTCATGCACTACAATTAAAAACACATTATTGCTTAAGTATATCATAAGCCTCGTATATATCATGCATCCTATGTATGTGTGCTGCAATACTTTAAAATTGGTAAAAGGGTGCATGTTATATACAGAACATTACAGTAAGGATTAGTAAGATTTTAAGTGGTTTCTGTATAGTACTGAATTAAATAACATAATAACAACATAGCAACAGTTTTACGGTTTAACAGATTTAACTGTTTAACTGTTTATAAAGTAATACTGGGATTCATCTTTGAAAACCATAGTGAAAAGCAGACCGTGTCTTTGTTAGTCTATCACATATGTTGTGATGATGTCACCATCGCATATCACAGCAGTTGTAGACTTCAAAGGAAACATTTCAAAGCTAAATTGCTACACAGCCACTGTGAAGTCATCACCTCCCAAAAAACCAACTTATTTATAAAAATGTGTTTAGTAAAACAACAATTAAATATTGAAGTTGTAGGCATAAAAATGCTTTTGAAAAAGAGAGCTTCCCTTTTTTCAGTGTTGATAAAGTCTAAATCCCTATTTACATTAGGAAAACATCATTGTGAATCAGGTTTCAATGCATAGTAGTGTGTATAGATTAGTACTGTGACAAAAAAAAATAGCAACATTTCACATACATCTCTTCAGGAAATTTTTCTGAACACAATGGCAGGGTTTCCGTGGGAAAATAGAAATAAGTCTCACCTTTTTCTCACACTATAGTATCTTTTGGGTAATTTGGGTTTCCATGTAGTATTCTTTTAGGGAGAGAAATTCTCCTTCCAAATGCTAATGACCTGATTAATATTTAAATGTTTCTGTCTGAGTTCCAGTTTGGCCTTGCTTATCGTATACCATGCAGCTTTCTTAAACTGGGTTTCCACAAAGTTTTTAGTTTGTGTTGTGTTAGTGCAGCCTGCCTCATTTGGCCACCAAAAAATGTAATAAAAAAGCACTGGAAGCAAAACAAAAAAACCTAGTCTTACACAAATAAAATAAATAAACAAGCATTCCATATGAAAGCGCTGTTTACTATCCTGGTATTATTTCTTAATTAGTTTTTGACTGCATAGATATTCGTTATAAGCCAATTATACACATTATTATTATTATTAATTAGTCATTTAGCAGATGCTTTTATCCAAAGTGACAGAGACTATAATATATACAAGTTTTCCTACAGAACCGTAGTTCACATTCCTCACTACATTATATTTTTTCTAAAAATAATAAATATCTGAATCCGAATTCCGCAGGGACATTGCAAGGCTCTCGCCAGTAGAATGTAGTTTATATATATATATATATATATATATATATATATATATATATATATAGTTCAACAAATCTTGCTCAGTGAATTAGGTTAAAGAGATTTTAATTAGACTCTATAGGTAGTCGCTCAAGCAGGTCGGTAGCCCGTAGCAATAATACAGCGATGCTAATTTAATACATTTTGGGGTACAAACGTGACTTTTTTCCTTGGTAGGTACCCATGATATATGCTAATTAAGGCTAGTGTACAATAAATTGCATCTTATTGCTAAGGGACAGAAAAGTCTAGGCTTAAAGCAATCAGCCATCCAATGACCAAACAGGAAGATAACAAAAGTGTAAAGGATGAAAACAAATCTTGTGGGGCTTCTTTATTTATTTATTTATTTATTTATTGCAAAGGGCTACATTTATTTGTAGTAGCTTCAGTATTTTTTTATAACCTTGCTTAAAAAACGACTCAACTATAAAGCACTTTTTACGAGTCAAATGGCAATAATTTTAAACGTTGAATGAAGATGTCTCTAAACCCCTTGTACTGCATGCTTAGTTTTCCCTATTTGGTCAAAGAATCTTGCCAGGGCTACTTATAGCAGATCTCATTAATAAAGAATTGCTTGGTATGGCCTTTACTTATAGCAGACAGTTACATGAGGTTACGTCACAAACGGAATTTTCACTGCTGAAGTCTCATTTTAGGTCCGTTGTTCTACTTTTAGCGTGAGAAGGTTCTAAACTGCATGGAAACCCAGCCACTGATATGACTTTCAGCAGTGTTGGGACAAAGCTATTGTTGTTTTCTTGACAACTGAAAATAAATAAATAACCATAAAGTGAAACTTCAGGACATTTTCCCCCCATATCTAATACTTGTTGGGCCAAGACTATTGTTGTTGTTGTTGTTTTTTGATAACTTAAAATAAATGAATAAATTACCATGAAGCTAAACTAAATTATTTCTAGGGTGTAATATAACCATTGTAATTGAGTATGATTCCGTTCAGTCTTTCCCTGGATATTAAGACAAAAACTGAAGCCAGTATTCATTTCTAACTTTGGGTGACAATTAAGAAGATTCCTTTTGCTGTTCCATTGAGCAGTAATCTTTGTATAATTACATTTAAATGAGATATTAGCATTTTTTGTGCTTACTCTTTGTTAATTGCTTAGTTCGCTCACCATGATGCTTGTGAGAGAATCAGGAAACCCTATTGACCTGATGCTGCAAGGCATGTTTGGAAATTCTGCTGTGTTTTTCGATTTTTTTTTTTTTTTGGCATTTTGAGGAGTCCTGCTGCTTTTATTACATTCCTGACACTTTTGTTAATAAATCATTGCAAAGTTAATGAAAATTGCATTCAGGCATATCCAAAATAATTGTGTCCTTTGTCATGCTAATAAATTGAAAGATGTTGGTCCAATGGGTGAATGCTTGCCCATTACAGTGAAGTTTTAGATCTCTGCCTGTTGCACCTCTACTTTTTTTTTTTTTAGTCAGAGTAAATGTTCTTGGTGTTTATCTTGGGTTTTTATCACGATGAAACTAATCGGTTTTAAAGCAGTCCTATTTTCTTGCTGCAAATTGCAATACTACAAAATGTGAGAGCTTTTATAAATGTCAGACATTTTTAAACCCTTTTCCCCTTGCAACAAAACCACTACAACAAAAAAGAGACTTCCTCTTGGAAATCTGCATAAATTGTCTTTGCAGATGGATTTGTACAGTTCTCAGGTGCCATACTTGAAGATAAATTATTGTATTTGAAAGGCATCTTTATGGGTTTGTACATTTACAGCCATGGCAGCTATTTAGTCACTTTAAAGTTTGACTATCAACTGTTACAGTTAATACTTTGTAATATGTATTGTATGACAATTGTCTATGCTGTTCGTTCTTATGCATACCTTCTCCTATGCAGTCTTGGGTTTGTGTGTTTTTAACAAAAACACTATATCAAAAGCAAGGTTTTACTTGTAAGGGACAGTTCATGTACACACAAGTATGTACAACGTGTAGCAGGTGTTTCAGATCCTTGGCATGGTGCCACTTGTGTTATTACATTACATATAAGAAACAAGATAATTAAGGAACACTTCTGGAACTGGGAAAAACAGTGGTCTTGCTTTGCCCTGACTGAGGGCCATCTGTTTGCCTGAGGGTTAGAAAATAAGGAATGTCACAGTGGAGCTGAAGAGACTTGGCTACACTGCCACATCATATCATAGGAATGTTGTGCTCGCTGCAATGAAGTCTCATGAGCATCAGTACTGCATTCTGTGTTAACCAAACTGACCTGTAATAAAAAGAGAAATGGTAGACAAGACAAAAAAATAAAAAATAATAAATAGATTTCCAAATCTTGTTTTACATCATTTTAAAATGAATGAAATATATTTCTTAATTTTGAATAAATGTAATTGTTAACATAACGCAGTGGTTTCATAGTTACCAAGCCTTTATATTTTCTTCTAACTGTTGTCAAATATAAGTCTAAGGATTGATTTGAACTCGACCATTAAACACATTCATTTTCTTGTTTTTTTGGGTGGTTTTTTTTCAGTTGTTCACAACTCTTTTATACTGTGTCTTAATAGTATGTAAACTCCAGGCACTTTTATGAAGTTATTATTATTTATTTCTTAGCAGACGCCCTTATCCAGGGCGACTTACAATTGTTACAAGTTATCACATTATACATTATTTCACATTATACAGATATCACATTATTTTTACATACAATTACCCATTTATACAGTTGTTTTTTTTTTTTACTGGAGCACTCTAGGTAAAGTACCTTGCTCAAGGGTACAACAGCAGTGTCCCCCACTGGGGATTGAACCCACAACCTTCTGGTCAAGAGGCCAGAGCTCTAACCACTACTGCCACACTGCTGCCCCCACTTTTATGAAGTTATTGAGTGTTAGAATGCATGTATACTTGATGTTTATAGTACCAGTATGCAGTGTTTCATTTACGGCTGAATTAGTAGCTTAATACGAAATACACTAGCATTTGGGAGGAAAATGTTACTGCAGCTACTGTAGTATGTTTAACCTAAAACAGACAATAATCAGTTAAGTACTTGAGTGCAGTCATCCTTACAGCTACGAAACTTCCAGAGACAAGAATAACAGTACAGAAGAGTAATGTTATAAATAACATAAAAGTAAAGAAAGTGAGAGCTAGGGAATATATTTTAAAACTCAAGGCTATAGTTCCTATTGCTAATAGTAATACAACATCCTTATAGGGATGAAGCTAGATGAACTATCTGGCTTGCCTATTGATGGTAGGAAAATGAGCTGCTTTACCTCTCCATGGGATCTGACTTTTTATTGATTAAAAAGGGAAAAAAAGAGAACAAAAAATACATCTTTCACTGTCATAACAGCAACTTTTATTATTATAAACCTCAGCCAATTCCTACTTTAACATTGTCTAAAGCTGAAAGAAAGAAAGATTACTGTAAGATATCTGGGTTACCCGGTTCTCGATATTACCCCAATCCATTTTCAGGCTTCGATTCCTCTTCGAATCCCTTTTTGCTAAAATCGAACGTCTTAGTTTTCCACGCAAGCTGCTATAGCGGAGCCACTCGACTTGACCGGTTACTGGTACGCGACAGGGTTGCGACTGGTATACACCGGCAGTTATTTATGATTATATGATTCCGCAAAACACAATGCTCTGTCAGTCGCACCATCGTGTATCAATCTGTTTGTACCACTGAAGCACAGATGAGAAATTATAATGCAGCGATTGCGATTAAAATAGTTAGAAATGCAAGAACAACAATAACAACAAAAAAACAACATTTTGACAACTTTTTCAGGGGTTAGGCACAAAATGCTGCATCTCCCTTTAAAAGCAAGTGTCAATATTTACGAACGTCAGATGACGTCAGTCTGATACATCCACACACACACACAATGAAAGTAGAGTCTCTACAGCAATGCAAGCATTCAAATTTATTTCAGCCAAACTATATTTAAATGGCTTTCTCCCCCCTATTCTGTGACTCTATATATTTATATATATATATATATATATATATATATATATATATATATATATATATATATATATATAGAGAGAGAGAGAGAGAGAGAGAGAGAGAGAGAGAGAGAGAGAGAGAGAGAGAGAGAGAGCATGATAATATAAATATAAGGTTATATAAAATAATGTTAATTAGAATTAATACAGATTGAAAGATATAAGTAAAAATGATGTCACAATATATAGAACACCATTACATTAAATCATGGATTTGAATATAAACAATAACAAGTATTATCAATTCATTCTCTGTTACCATGGCAACAGAACCCTAAAATGTACACAACAAATCCTGATATCAGTTACGTTTATAATATTTTTTATACACCTTCCTACGTCATCACTGTCTTCAGTGTGCAATGTCTGTGACGCTTAATACTAACAGCTGCCATATTTATCACTAATTGCAACAAGCACTGTAAAGCGGACAATAATAACGAGATAATTACACCAGATACCTGAAAAAGGCCTGGACAAATACCTTTTGAATTTCATCTTGTCATGAATGGGGCTGACTTTGAACCGTTCTCTCTGAAGCATTCTTAGCAGCGTTGACTGTTACCTGCACAGACATAATGAATGCAGCATTTCCAGAGCAGCCCTTTGCAGTTTACACAGGCAAAATAAACTTTCTCAGCCATACAAAAACTACTTAAGAAAGGTAAAGGCAACCAGGTTTAAGAAACACAGAATATATAAAATAATAATATGGGTCAGAATACACACAAAAATATGTCTCTAGTTGGTTTTGAGCTAGTAATGCACTACGGCTCAAAGCCACTCGAGACATTATTGTGTGGTTATACATTGTGACCTATATATATATATATATATATATATATATATATATATATATTAGCTCAAAGAGCCAGCTGCCCTATATATATATATACATATATATATATATATACATATATATATATATATATGTATAAAGTTTGAGAAAAAGGAAAACTGCTGTGTACCAAAATGATCAATAAGAAAAAAGAAAAAAAGAAAAGGATATTTCAGGTACTTAAAAAGGTAGAATAATTGATTACAAATCAATTATCAGGACGTTTCGGACTACAAGTCCTTCATTGGCTGAATACAAAAAAACAGAGTTAAAAACTTTTTTTATATAAATATACAGCCATTAGATTTTCCCAGAAACGAGGCAAGGTTAGTCCTACTCAGTTCTAGGATCAATGACCTTGATTTTTGGAGGTTACAGTCTCTGTTCCAATGGATTTTACGTCCAGGTAAGTACTAAAAATAGTCCCTCGTTCTTTAACAAACCTCTACCCAGCACCAAATCATATTTTCCAAACGCAAATATTTATCTTTTATTCTTTGCTTTTACTTCTCTACTTAAATTTAAACAACCAATCTGGACTTACAAGCCCTTATGAAATCACAGTTATAATAACAAAACAAAGCTCTGAAATTCTTTTGGTGTCACTGTTCATTATTGCAAGTCTCAAGGACGTTATCTGTGAGTACCGAACCAGATATTACTTACCTTCCTGATTCCTTCAATGTATGTACGTCTGACCTCTTTAAGGACATTGTTATGCAGTATAGCAGCCTGACATTTAGAGAAACAAAAGTTGAATCCCTCAGAGAGAAGTTAAAAAAAAACACAACTGATTTGACAGCTCACACTATAGGGAAGGGATATTGTGGGTAACATTAAGGACTAAATGCCTCCAAAGTATTTTATAACTGCTAGTCCCAAGACAGAAACTCTAGGCCTGGGCATTGCATGCTGCCATGGAGGCAGCTGCGAGTATGACAGTGTTATGAAGAATTGCAACTGTTGAACAGTGAATTGTTACACCATTGATGACAGTATTGCAAATTACTGCTGAAATTAACACAAGGGACAAGGAGGAGGACCTGCTGTTTATGTGCAAGAAGGAGTTAAGAAATTAAACTTTTTTTGTTATATTTTTTCATTTTTAACTTTAATTATATAGCAACACAACTCTACAGGGATAGTAGTTACCCCTTTAATATCATTATGTTAAGCACAGTTGTCTGCATACATTCCCCACCACTTTTTCGTGCTTGTTTTTGTTCCCAGCGCAATGTATTTGCATTGCTGATATTGAAGATAATACAGTAAATACAATACACCCTCAATCTACAATCTAATTGCTACAAAGTCAGACCAGAGGGGTAGATATTATAGGCCTATCTAAAGACTGCCACACTTTAACTGTTTTTGACCGGGGTTATTTACCGACCTGCTTTTTAACATCACTAAATACAAATACAGTGTTTTTCTCTCTCTCTCTCTCTCTCTCTCTCTCTCTCTCTCTCTCTCTCTCTCTCTCTCTCTCTCTCTCTCTCTATATATATATATATATATATATAGAGAGAGAGAGAGAATTAACTCCAGAGTAATCAGTCATCCTGGCTACCCCCTCTGTGAACTTATCCAGTCGATTTTAAAAACCTTAAATTCTGTCAGTACCAATCTTGATCCCCCCCTCCTTAAAAAGGGGCAAGTTTGTCATTGTATGGTTAGTTTTCATGCAAGGGAACCGTTAGCCTGGTCATCCAATCATTTTGTAGGGCCTACAAATATGTTCTTCTAATACATATTTCCCATGATGAATTATGTCAGGTGTCTGCTGTATAATTTTCAGTAAATATATACAGTAATCCATCGCATATCCGACTGCGGTGGGACCAGAGTAAGGGCAGACATGTAATTAAATCCTGAATGAATCCTGTTTTCAATACCATTATACACAGCTGTAACAATTAATATATTCACACAATTATTGTTTTGAGATTCAGCTTTTATTAGGGAGCTCCCCTAAATCCCTTGTTTAGAAAGATACAGGGTGTTAATGCTTGTGACAGAGTAGCCGTCTGCCGTGTCGGTGCCTGCATTCATTGAGTGACAGGGAGGAGAGCGAGACGAAGGTTGAAGTTGATACGCCCCGCAGTCGAACAGGATTCACGTGACACTACCAGCAATGGCAACGCATGGAGCACATACAACACAGTGTATGAAAACTTTGGTAGGATCTACAATATCTGAACTATTCTCTGTTCAATAATAAACTAATGTTGCTGAAGAGGTGGATGATAAACGGTTAGGACGGATATGTGACGGGTGGATATGCAACGGATTACTGTAATAACTAATTTCATATCTTGTATTTAGTCAACTTGTTTACAACAGGGACCAAAAAAAAAACGCCAATTATATGTATACTGTAGCTAGTAATTTAAATTGTTTTGATCTTCAATACATGATTAAATTAGGTCTTGTACAAATATTAATATTAAATGCAATATTCAAACTAATATATGCAGAACAGATAATCTCAAAACAACCCTGAAATAAAAAATTAAAAAAAAGAAAAAAAAAAGTTGTACCTTTGGTCTCGGTTGTGATGTTTGTGTGGTGCCTTTAAAAATACCTGGGCACATGTACCGGTTTGTAGTAGCTATTAGCATATGTAATTCCCGTTGTTTGTGTACTTATTCGAAGCATGTGCCTTTTACAAAGAGGAACACAAGAGACTTGTTTTGTAAGATTAATGAAGGTCACCAAAATTCTCAGAAGTATTCTGATAATTAAGGCTTTGTTTATCAAAAACAAGTTATATTAAGAGCAAAAAGATTCAAGGTAATTATTCATAATCTTAACAATTCAAGTGTAGCCACCTCATTTGTGCATTTAATTCTTCTTGTTAATGTTTTGCATAAATCTGCATAATTACTTGAGTTGCCTGTTTTAATTTTGACAGCTACTCAGTTCATGTGCACCAAAGTATATCGAAAGCTTGATGTGCTGAATATTTATAAATCTACATATGGTCCAAGGATAATATTTTTTTAACAAGATTTTCGTTCTATACTACGTTGACACGATACACTTAGTGACATTGTCAAAACATAGGCATTTAACAACAATATATCATCAGAATAAATGCTTATTTAGAAGAAAATACATTCCCATAGTGGATAAACTATATTCTTGCTGTAAAAAATATGTTTTCCAGCTGTAAAATCTAGGCTCCACTGTGTACATGTGTGTACATTTTATATAGTTAAGCCTGCTCATTCTACCATATTAGTATTGTATATGATCCAGGCAACAAAGTGCACAGGTAACCAGCATCGTAACCAGAGCTGACATTGTACCGAGGTCAAACTTAGGTTTCAAGCTCTAGCTGGCAGTATTTATATGACTGCTTGGTATTTACTATTCAACCTCCAAATCCATGCTACACAGAAAACCAAGAGAGACAATTAAGGAGTATTTTGCACTTTGCAAGAATTTTTACATGTGCATCAGCATTGATGATGCAAAAAAACAACCGAGGACACAACCTTGGTGTCCTCATAGCTAGTTACGGCCATGCAGGTAACTATTCAAAATACAGCTACTTGTAATAATCTGGATGCAAACTGATTATGGCCATGTAATGCATATCATAGCTTGGAGTTTACATAGTCTTCTACTGACCTCTTGTAATACATTAACAGTACTGTTACCTGTAATAGATAGTTACACATTTAAAATATGCAGCAAGTGGTTTATGAAATTACATTTTGAGTGAAGTCAGGTCTATTAACTGTGTGACATGAGTGATTTTAATTTTCACCAACCTCTTCAGAGCACTGTATCTATTGCTGATTATTTAGTATTCTCCAAACATTTTTAAATAAGGTACTGTGTGTTGCATTGAACTCTAATTGCACTTTTTAAATGAGTATCGAAACTATTTAATTTATTCCAGTTTTACACCATCAAAACTAAAAATATTATATGTGCAAACCACAATTCCCTGGACAAAAATATGTATTATGGATATGGCAGTAAGTACTCATTTTAGTTATCATTAAATATATAACTTAACCTAGACCCGTCAGATGTGATTATGTGATATTTATTTTTTAATGGCCCTAAAACGAGATCTATGCACCTCACTAGATTAAATTCATTGATTACTGTCAAATCTTGGTTGCTGAGCTTAAGCGATAAGAATGAATAGTTTTAGTTCATTAAAATTAAATGTAAAATGTACTGTGACAAACATACTGTTATGTTCAAACTTCTTTATTTTTCAGTATCCGATTTCCCTCGCTTTTAATAACACTCTATGTGCTGCATCAAACCCATTAGTGCAACAATAAATGCAAATGCAAGGCACTTAATGCAAACTAATGGTGTTTATAATTTTAATTTATAATTTAGTGTAGGTAAATATGAAAAATGTATACTGCATCATTGATATATCCTCTCTAAAAAATATATTCACAAATATTTATTTGAAATACTGTATATCTGCTAGACTGATGCAGAGCTTGATATAAATAAGTAATTGAATTCAACTTTTTTATTTAGGATTGAACATAATTACTTTTCCATACATCATTTTCCATACATAATATTACATGAACGTACTTGAAGGGCTGTGTTTATTTTGTTTATTAGGATGGCCTTAAACTCACTCATCAGTTATTTGGCAGTCCTCATTCATGGTAAAATCACAGTATTCCATGAATATATCCCAAATTTCAGACTGTTTACAGACATTCGCCATTTGAGGTATATTTCATGTATATTTATATAGGATAGAATAAACTTGTGAATGGTGGCTGTAGGTGAAAACAATCATCTTGTGAGATCTAAGAAAACAAGGTTGACCGAAGCTGCAACTGGCAGTTTTATTTGCTCCTGGTAAGAAGACATTGCTGGCCTATTCTGCTTTTTAGTACCAGTTCTCCATCTTCCCCATGGATGGGTCTGATATCAGGTTGGTTGGGTCAGCAGTAGGAGTAAATTGAGCAAGCGGTGGAGAGAGAAGACTTGTTGTGAGGGATTGACTTTTGGATTCTGACCTGTGTGTCTGTATTTTGACCACTCTCACGGATTACAGATTATATTTTGTTTTTTATCGGGGATAACAGGTCTAGCCTGCCCTGACTTAGTTTGGGACTTTGAAATAGCTATTTGCTCCAGAGGAGCTAGGGTTTTAGACACACTTTGTAAACAATAAAAGTGTGTCTAAAGACACTGAACACATGATTGTGCTTGAAAACACCATCCTGACAGAACAACACTTTTATTATCAATTTATTATAGGCTTCTCATGAACTTTCAACCAATCAAAGAACATGTTTTGCTTTCAGTTTGGTTGACGTCACTTGCTTTAAAAAAATCATACCCGAGGCACCTGCCAGAATTCCATTCACATGCGTTCCAAATGGTTACATCACAATCGGCCGCTTACCTCAGCCACTTAACAGTATATTCTTCATTGTATTCCCTCTTTTCAATGAAAGTGACAATGGACTAAATAAATGTTAGTGATTAGAAAACAAATCTAGCTGGATTTTTGTGTATTTATAATAAAGCAGTATACAATAGAGTTACAGGACAGTGAACGTCTGTGTCTGGGTTATATCGACACTGGTGGCGCTTAAACAGATCTCTGCTTATAGCTTCAGTATGTTAACTTCTGCTACTGACAATATTCCATCAAACACAGACTTTTATTGTCTTATAACCTTATAGTATTGGCACCCTTGGTTCTCACAATGAGTAACTACAGTAAATGGCATCATAAGACTAGATTTTTTGGCAAACCGGGTGATGTGAGACACAATTTCTTTATCTTGGCCACCCTGCTTATTGAAAGGTACAAAGGTACAATAATATATAATGTGTTTTGATCATTTGTCATACATTTGGTATGTCAAAGTGCATCACAGAGGTAACATTTCATATTCTACCAATAGCTCACGCCATTGTAGCTACCCTTTTGCTGACGTTGCCCTAGTAAAGAACCATTGCATTGTGGTACTGCATTGTTCTAAATGATAATTTTGTTAAGTGATATTTCACATTAACATATACCAAGCATCTATTTCAGATCTTTGACATTATTATAAACATCAGTTACAAAGCCTAACCAAACAAATGTATACAAACTAGTCTGGTCAAATTCAAATACTTTGAAGGCATTTTTAGTCATTTAAACCTTCAGTTTATGAAAATTATTTCAGTAATTCCTTATAACTATTTGGAATTTGTGGTTTTCTAAACCACTTTTTACTTTTACTGTACATACAGTGGGAGACCAAGGATGTATCTTTGTAATATTAGTATTTTAATACCATGACAGTTTCTTGTTTTACTGAAAGTTGTCTAATAAACTATACTTCTTTAATTGGGTTTACCCAAAAGCCCTTGCTTCCTAATTTAAATAGCATAAACATCTGGACTAAAGCAATATTAAAATCATGGCAGTAGTCATGCAAATCTTGTGGAAAATAATGAAATTAGATCCCTGGTGTTGTGACAGAGTAAGGGCAGGATGCATCAGTTCGATGTTAATAACATTTCCATGAATGACTGAATACAATTAAGAAATTGTCAGTTGCGGCAATGAACTTTTGTAGCTCATAGATGTTTGCATCATTTGATTATGGTGGCAAATTAAAATGGTTTATTAGTGTCTGGATTGGGGTATTAATTATGACCTTTATTATTGGCCACAATTAAACCAGTCGTATATGAACTACTTACTTTATCTTTACACTAAGGGGCCTGCTCTGTTCCTACAGAACGGTTTAATCCATCTGTATTATTAATATGTATGAAACAACAAAAGGTATTTTAGCAGAAACTTTTGTTTAAATTTACCAAACTGCATTTCATTTGTGTATTGTTATTTAAACTATAAGAACTATAGAGTGTTCATGGGTTGTACAAATATGATAATATCTAGCCCTTGTTATTCAGAACTGATGATATGAGCTCGGGTAATTTGAGTTGATGTTTTAAGCCCCAGTAGGCTATTAATATTTAATAAATGAAAGTACATTTATGATTACATAAAGAACAACTTTGCCTGTTTAACAGGGCATTGAACAGGTTATTTTTGATGAACGCAAAGCACAAATCAACCTCCACTGGCTTTTATATGTTTAAGAATATAAGTCTCTCTTTGCTGATGGACTTACTTACATAATGCTGTTTGGGTGCATTATGAAATAAAAAAAAAACAGCTGAGATTTAGTGTCATTCTTTTTTTAATGAATATGTACAGTTAAGTCATTTAAAATGAATTCCATAGAATCTGCTAGTCTTCTAACTGATCAAATGCTTGCTGCTATGAACCTACCCTAACACCGTCAATAGGCCTCTGAGTCACCATGAGCCGCTAGGGCTGGAATCTTTAGTCTTGACATTTCTGCTAAATGTTTGCTTGCAAAACTGTTCCGGAGGGATGCATCACCATTCCCGATAATACTGAAGTGTTCTGCAGAATGGCCCATTAGGTCATATGCTTGGAGATTGTTCCTCATGAAACACCTGTAGTTTGTGCAGTATTGGATACTGAAGCACTTGCTAACCTAGTGCCTATAAGCCCTCTGTCAGTCTAGCAGCTTTAATATGTTACAGAATATACAGCAGAAATGCCATCTGCATAAGTTAAAAATCCCTGTGTTACATAATGCCTGCACATTTTCTGCTACTGTATAAACGAAATTATCAACTGGTGCACATTGAACACAACAGGAAGTTTTACCTCCATAGCTCATTGGGCACATACATAATGTTATTTACATTTTAAATAGTGAGCAGATAGGTTTGTTGATTGTTTGAGTAGTATTGTTCCTTGGGATAACAAAATACTGAGCTCAAGTCATGTGATTTCATTAAAACGGCAGGTGCTCAGTGTTTGGTATTTGAGTTGAGTTAAAATTGCCAAAATGACTTGATTAAGAATCTGTATAAATAGCCATTCGAAAAGACAAGAACAGCGAAAGATACGGCCATGCCCCGCTTGAGTAATGAAGATTGCCTGGTTGCTATCGGCATGATTGAAGGCGGCCTGTCTGTGGGCCAGAGAACATCTGTGGTCTTCTGAGGTGGCGGCAGAGAGAGTGGTGGAGTGTTTTATTCACCGATGAATGCCGTTTTGCCCTTGACAGACCTAATGGAAGACAACGTGTGTGGAGACGTTGTGGTGAGTGTTATGCTGACTGTTGCATTGATGTGGGGTGATGTGTGATGATGTGGGGAGGAATCTCCTTTAACACAAGAACACCTTTGGTGCAGATTGAGGGCAACCTTACTGCTCAGCGATACATTGACGAAGTCCTTGAGGCAATAGTTTTTCCGTTCCTGCAAGCCAATCTCCAGGTCCAATAGAACATCTGTGGGACCAAATCACCAGTGGAGACAACCATGACCAGCCAACCTTCGCCAGCTGGCAGAAGATGCACAGGAAGAGTGGCGGAACATCCCACAGCAGTCTATCCAGAGGCTGATCAGGTCTATGCATCAACGCTGCCAGGATTGTGTTAATGCTCAGGGAGGTCATGCCTGATACTAACTTGTGTTTTCATTTTGACAGTGTGTCACGTTTCAAACTGAAAACTTATCACGATTCTTTGATCTGCATTTTCTGTGATTGTGTTTGATATCTATGTTTAAAATATTTGATGAAATCAATTAGACCTGAGTGTTGCGTTTCTTTTATGCATCAGTATACGATATGTTAAAAACAACTAAATAATGTCTTTGGCCAGTAAGTGTAAAACACCTTAACCCCTTGGGGGCTTGTGACAGGTAGCCCTGTCACTGGTTCCTGCGCTAGTGTGTGCAGTTGAGATGTGTTGCTGGGCAACCAACTGGGCAGTTAGGCTCGCCAGCGCTGAGAGTATCAGGAGGTCAGGATTGGCTGGGGTTCGTGCCTGGGGTTGCTGCGTGGAGTTCAAAAAGCATCTGCACCACAGTTCGAGGCTGCTTCAAGGCCATTGCTGTACAGACGGACGCTGAGCGAGAGCGTGCTTGTTTACATCAAGGAGGAAAGCGTCCACTCTGCAGGAACTACACAGAACCTCTCGGCTACAGGACGGTGCCTGTGAAGGCTGCTCAGCCAGGTTTGTCACAACAACCCAAAGTCGCTGGGAGACTGGGACTTCAGAAGCAACAATAGTAGGTCAGTTTAGGGGATACTGATCCCAAGCAGTATAGAGAGGGTTACCGCAGAGTAGTAGGTTCCTGGAGCGGGACGTTCTGTTTAGTGGGACTAGCGCTCGCCATTTTGTGTGGCAAACTTTTATTTTTAGCTTTGTTTTCTTTTCTTTTCTTAAATGTGACACTAGGGCTACAATTGCTGGTACCCTAGTTTCAGCACCTGTGTTGAAATTATATCTACGCGCCTGTGCGGCGTGTCAACACCAATGCTCGGTGTCTGTCTCAAGATTATTCAGTGACAACCCACACATGTAACACACATGTACACATCACCCTGTTACAGGGCTGTATTTAGGAATCGAATCGGCTTTACAAACAAAGTGGTATAAAGATAGTAGGTTTATTTAAAGCTTATTATATATTATCTCAGTATTACAATATTGTAGATCTGAATCTACAAACAAACACATAAAAAGGGGTTTAACTGAATAAAATCTATAATCCGATGTCACTGGACTAGTTTATCATTTATAGAGTTCAGTCTGGAGACTAATAGATCTGAATCAGTGACATCTGCTATGCTAAATCATACCCCAGGGACATTAAGGCCAAATGGTAAGGCTCAGGGGTTAAGATACCAAACGTCACAAGTTAACAATCCAGTTAACTACAGCTTATAAACCACAAAAACATAAATTGGTCAATTCGTGGTACCTTCACTATATGGGAAGTGTGGGACTTGAGGCATGGGAGGTATAAGTCATGATAAGTCATAATGCCCACATTTACTACTACCATGGATATTTACCAAACTAAATTCAGCTGGACCAGAGAGCACATATGTTTGTGGCCCATTGGTAAAACATTGCTGTCAGCCTAGTGGTTGTTTGGCTGTGAAAGGTGTAGTGCTCCCCAAAGAGTGAGGTGATTTTAACGAGGGCTGCTATAAAGGCATGTACTTGATTTGGTTGACTAGTTAAATACCACGTAATGCAGTAATAGTGGAATCAGCTATGCAACACCCCAATTGCAGGACAACTGGGAACCATGCAGGCTTTTGCATACTGCAAGAGGGTAATACTGTGTCTGCTGTCAGCTAATAAGAGTCCCTTCAGAAACAATAGGTTGTGTTTGCAGCATCCCAAATGAAACAGGTTACCCTGTACTGCACTGTATGTGCTGATTCACCCCCATTTTCATGGAGTATTTCACCAGAAAGCTCAGTCCTTTCACTAATATACTGCTGTATTATATTGCATTTGTAAGATCCTTGGGCCTCGCACGATGCAGACAACACTGTAGTTCTTTATTTATTCAGCACAGTGCTTCGTGCTTTGATAGGATCAATGAAAAACAGTTAGCTGTCATTGTGAGAGAGAACTCAAGAGCTCTGGTTGTTCATGTTGACCGTGATCTGATACCAAGCCGCTAAGTGCAAGACTTGGTTTAAAGAAGGTTTCTTGGTAAATATTGCAAGCAGAATCTGCAAGGGATTACCAGTTGGTGTATCAAAATATGAACATCATATTTGTGGTACCAATAATTCATACTGTACCACTGTGGCTGTCCTCATAGCGTTGTACATTACCATTACCCCTTAGTACAGAACTATAGCACTGTCACATAAAAGTACAGTAAGCCTTTTAATAATACAATTTAACAGAAAAAGAGTTCACATAAACAATTTTATCATTTTAAAAACAGAATAAAAAAAAATGTGACCAAAGGGGATACACATAAACCGTTTAATTTTGCAAAGCTAATATATAGTAGAAAAGGTTGAACTAAAAATGGTAATTTATTACATGTTACACTATTAAATACTTTCATATTTTTAAACCTTTGATAATTTTTCTGTCTATGTACAATGTATATTTGAGTACAGTATTTTTTGAGCATGAAAACCCATAGCTATGATAAACTATTGTATACCTAAAAGCCCTCCTTGGTAACATTTCCTATAGTTTAATCATGGAGGATTTAAAAATCAGTATTCAACTTTGCTCATCGTCATAATGTGAAGATTATGTCATTTTAGTTTATTCAGTTCATTTTATTCAAGTAACGTCATTAAAATTCCAATATTGTGCTTATAATTATAATATGAACCTCTTTCTCTTTTTATTTATCTTAGCACAAACCTCTAGAAGGAAGAGATGATGTTTGTTAAATGATTCATCAGTTTAGACACTAATAATGGATTTCAGTTGAGTGCTGTACAAACATTGCTGGCAATACCACCTGGTGAATGAAAGCGAGAGTGCATCTTCACCTGCATTCTAATAAGAGTTAAATGGTATTCTCATAGAGATGTTTTTAATATGTTCAATAATAATGAAACGAGAGCAGCCTCAGCTTTTGATCTGTGACACTGTGGGTTTGGTACTGTATGCAATTCCCCACCTGGGACTGACCTTTTGCAAAATGGCACTAACACTTTTGGGAAAAGTTATTTTCTTAATGTGTCTTAGTATATTTAGTTGTTTCCACTGCTACATTGTATTGTGGACAGTAGTAGTGTAAGAAGGGCTAATAGCCACGGGTCTGAGAAACATTTCTGTACCTCATATTAGAAAGAACACTTTCTTGTAATTCTTCTTATAATTTTTTCTGTTGGTAGTTTTATAGACTATTTCTACTTTGCCTTGGGTTCATAAACTCCCTGACCTCCTACAGGGAATGGACTTTACTGGTTTGTGTATTGTCTTTAAAAACAAAACAAAACAAACAAAAAAAATAACATCAGTTCACCATTACATAAAACTCATTTATTTTTTGTTGTATCAAATGTAGTAGATATGTGGTGACAATTGGTGATAAGTGTTATATGTATTTTCCTTTTAATATTAATTTGACGTCTAGTAAATATATTAACCGCCGAAAATGTTGTATGCATTTTTGGTAATTTCATTTTTATTGTATATTTAAAGAAGTACAAGACAAGATATTAAAATCCATTTCACGCCGTTAACACTAGCAATATTGTCATCCGTCCCCCCTTTCTTCTGTTTAATCTTTGCTTGAATGTTATATGTTGTTGCTTCCTGGGACCAAATCACTTTCTTGTATTGTTGGTCACTCTCTCACCAATGGTCTACCGGCATTAGACTATTTGAGCTACAGCAAAGGTACCAAGATGCAGCACTTTTTATGTTTTAAATATTTACATCCTTAATTAACTTACAAAAACGTGAATACAAGTGAAGGACTCTTAGACCAATCTAATGGGTCCATTACTAGTGCTAATAAAGCTAAAGAAAGGCAAATTAATTGTAGAGCACTGTTTAACACTCTTTCAAGGTTATTTTTGGAATACTTTTGGATATATTTTTTTGTTATTTCATGCTACCCATGATTTCAGTCCCTTTAAAATATTTTTTTTAAATTAAAAAGCATTTGGTTTTCTACAAGAGACATAACATTGAACAACTCTGGACTTTAGCTGCCAGTGTGGCGACTTGGACAATACAATTGCTAACCACAAGCGACAATAACCCACATTTAAAAAAAGACGAGGGATAGTTTGCATGCACACAGGGAGTGCAAACTGAAGCACAGTTGGAAAAGGTTTAGCTGGAATGCTGCTGAAACTAGAACGAGAAGGGACCGCAATAGGAAAAATGAATACTTCAAAGAACCAGTCAATCCAAAAATAATTGTTTCCATCTTGGTTAAAGATAGAGGAAGGATGCAGCAATGCAGTCGTTGGTAACATTTAGTCCCCTTTCCTTAATGCCAAGACTATCACTTCAAGATCTTTTTATAGAGAGTGATGTGACTTGATTTCTCCCACATGAAGTGGATGAGTAAAGTATTCATTGTGTCTTATGAAAAGAGAAATAAAACAAATTATGCAAGAAGCAGGCAAAATGGCAATGTTATAAACTACATTTTTTAAACTGTAAGTGGCCAAAATGACCTACCTGTCTTATAATTCAATCCACGCAGTGACATACAGTATGTGAAAGATATTCATAAAACCCTTTTTTTTTGAATGGCGCATATAAGTATTTTATTGATATTTAGATACCCATTTATTAAAGTTCAGTTACATGTGTGTATCCAACCCTTGATATTTTGTGCTTATACCGTATTCCATCGAATTTAAGATGCCCTCAAAAAAAAAATCAAATAAAGATGCATTTACTAATATAAGAAAACGACGTATGGAGGCAGTTTGCAGCCATCTGCCGTCACAAAAAGCATTACAGTTAAGCGCTGCTTCTCATTTCCAGTTGTGATTACTTGCACAAGTTTTTCTCTCTTTTTGTGAACTGTGGTATTGCTTGGCAAGTAAAAAAATACAGCGGTTTGATTAGAACTGAGCCTAATAATGAAATGCTGACATTGTAAAAGCTTCACTTCGAATTCCTCAGGAAGCTAACAACGCTTTGTGACTGGGAGGACCGTGTTGCGAGTTCAGCTGCGCTGCTGCTGTGGTAAACAGGAAGGCTTGCACAGAGCTGAGCTGATCGGGAGGTCATGATTGGCTTGGGGGCGTGCCCGGGGAGCCTACGCCTGTTTAAGAACGTGGTAGCGTTTGTTTACATCCGCAGGATAACTACTATGGAACCTTTCAACTGCAAGTCAGTCATGTCGCTGTTTGTGTACTCAGGCAGTCACATCCTTTGTTGGCGATTTTAATACACGCATAACTATACTGTACTAGAATTTAAGACGCAGGCCATTTTTGAGAAGAAAAAATTGGTTTAAAAAGCGCGTTTTAAATTCGAAGGAATATGGTATATGTTCTTGATTGTGTCTATTGAAGGCATAACATGACAGCAATGTAAAGAAAATGGTTGTTAAGTTTCAGAATAATTCAGATATTTGTCTTTTCCAAATGTTTACATTTCCCTGTTGGTTGTTTATGAAGATGTACTGTAACTGAACTTATACTGTATAAATGGATCATTGTAAATTAATATAATACTTATTCAAAATGTTAAACTATGTGATTTATAAGGGTTTACCTTTTAAAATATTATTTTAAATGTTACTTTTTAATTTTAGTTTTTAATTCAGTTGCATTCTCTTTCATAATACACTAAGCTGCTAAATTAAGCCACTATCCTTCATCTCAATTCGTCATTTAAAAAAGTAATGGACTTGCTTGTACATTATTAACTGGTTTCACAGACCCAGAATACTACTAATATAGGACTACGTAATATTAATTTAAGTAAGGTAGTCCAAGGGTAGTGCTAACCGAAGTCTGTGAAACCAGCTGTTAATCTATTTTCTTTCTGCATAAAGGGAAACAACCATGGCCTATTGTGTTGCGGCTTACAAAAGGCTTCAAAATGAACTTACATTGAAATGGCCTCTATACACGGACAATAAATAGAACATGTATTGTAAAGGTGAGATAAATATATAGTTTCTAAAAATACCAGAAAGATGCAATAATAAGTGTATTTCAGCATATCAGTTCTGGTGTAATGCATATGCACAACAGGAGTTGAGCTGGGATAGGTTAATGTTACTTTTATACTACAGTATTCATAATTGGTAGGAATTGTATGGTTCCCCAAACATGTAGGTTTCACACAGATAATGCATACCAATTACTGTACTTGGACAATAAAAGCACTAGAAGTTATGGTAATTCTACTTTCGCGAGCAGTGTTCAAATTTTCAAGCATTAACATTGTTTACTTTGGCACTGTGACATGCAGGGTACTTACAGGTAACAAATGCAACCATAGGCCAAGCTGTATTAACATGCCTTGCCTTTGATTGGTATTTATGTTATTGCTTCAGCCCTGGAATAATATTCATTCTGTAATTGATGGTTGGCAGACTGTAATTTTCACCTAGTTATGCCTTGAACACTTATGATTTTCATTAATAACTGAAGTGATTACACTGCATGCGACTGCTGTGAATGAAAAATCTGATGATGCATTTCAGTTCTGTATACTGGACTGAGCCTGGGAACATACAAGGCTGATCATTTTAAATACGTTTTAAAGGCATACCGCAAAGGCTCTTCGTGTTACCTGTGATCACCAACATAAAAATGAATCTATATTCTATTTTTATTTGTCAAAAGTAAAGAAAAGGAGACACGTCCGCACATGGCATTGTAGTTACAAATAATCTTTTAAAAGCAGTCAGACAGACACGTTGTGCTGATTGTCTGTATTTCTTTAAAAAAAAAAAAATTGGCCTGGCCTGGAGACTAAAGTAAATCACAAAAGTGATCTCGAGTGAACAGAGATGGATTTCTGGAATACTGTGTGCAATGAAACCACTGACCTCTTACACACAGGTTCATGTCTTTTTCTACAAAAACAGATGGGTAATAGCATAATGCTGAAATCATGCTCTACATAATATGGACCCAGTGATTGCAGACCTGATTACCTGCCATATGGTTGCTGAAGGGTTGAAGAGAAAATGGGATGATATGCAAACCCTTTAAAGCAACATTTTTATAGAACAGTCATTATGCCAATGCTGAACCTCAGCAAATGAAAATGAGCATTGCAGGGAACAAAAATAATGAAGTCATAAAACTGAGTTCATGGTGCACAGATTCCTCTACATCAACAAAACTACCAATTTTGGTTTCGCCATAAATACGGAATGGAAAACTCTGGCAAGTCTTGGCCTGGGGGGGTCTGATAGTGTGATGCACACCATGTTTATATGTTAACTCGTGTGTAGCAACAGTCTAGCTCTGAGGGTGTGATGTATCGGGAAATACATGTTTTTTTTATTCCATCAGATTAGGTTAATGGTAAAAAGGTTCAAATATCCCTTTTCCATACATGAAAGATATGTGATGGACAGTTCTGCGTTAGTACCTGCATGAGTACTTATTTTTTTTAAGTCATGAAACTATTTCCCTTTGGATTAATTTAAATTAACTTTGCAAATGGGAGAAATTGCTTGAAAATCTCACCTGTTAAAACACAGGCTAACACGTCCATAGAGTCAATGATGATTTACTGTCACTATTCTGATCCATTGCTGATAAGAAATCAATAAGATACTTCCAGCAGAAAAAAAAAAAAATCAGTTGAGGAACATAGTATTTTTTTTTAATAAAATCAAATACAGTACACAATAAATTAAGAAACAGCCTTTTTAAATTGAAATAAGATTTTTTTTTTTTTTTTTACAATGTAATTTATAAAGATTAAAAGGGAGCTTAATTATACATTTTGCAATTACTATACATATTATTTCTGTTTTACATTTACTGTAACAAAGGTATATATTTTCAGACAACCAATTGTAGTTTTTTAAGCAGTTGCAGAAAACAGGGTCACTGTTCTTCATGAAGAGTTTATTGGTTGCTTTCTAAAGTAAAGGAACAAAAGATTAGTTGCTCGGGTAGCATGACTTTACATTTTCTCTGAAGTGGGGATTGACAACCACTGGATGAGGGTGTGTGTGTGTTTATTCCATACCAGCTTTAGGCAATGAAGAAATAACCAAATATCTATGGTTTGGGGTTGGACTCCTAGCAGAAACCATAGACATTTTCATGAACTGACATTTAACACTGTCATACATTGCAGGGTTAGGGTTAGCTGTCCTAAAATGTATAAACCTCATTTTTTTGTGGGCCTCATTTCACTGTATTTTTTATTGTACTGTATGTAGTAATGTTAGTAAGTGGCCTATTAAATCAGCCCTTGGGAAAACCTCAGCTGAATTAATATAAAGTTTAAGAGCATCAGTATTTATATCTGCCACTGTTTAGATCATTAAAATAAACCCCAATGTGTCCAGTCTGGGACTGAAGTTTCTTTAGAACACAAAGCACTTTTTTTATCTGGTTTTAGTTTTAAAGTGGTAATACCAAAATGTACAAACAAATAAAACACTTTTCTACCTTTTCACTAGCATAACATTCTCAAACGTCACTTACTAGTTTAATGTTGTACTGTGTTACAGGTAATAGCTGACCAGTGGTTCCTCTGATTCTCCTGGCCACCATTAGGTCACGTTACATGAACGTTTGACTTTTCTCGAGACGTTTGTGTCTTGTGAAATAAACGTGGACGTGGTGCCTTTTTGTATTTACATGTAAAGCCTTTCATTTCCTTTGGAACGCATACTTTTCCCAGAATGCTATGCAAATGCAGGAGAATGGGGGCAGATTTAAATTAGCCATGCTGACGGCCCACTTAGATTCTCGTGCTGTTAACCGTGAAAGTCCCCAAAATACTGTTTACATGAGCAGAGAACAGTGTCACGAGAGAGAACACTGCTTCTGCTAAATAAAGAATTGGAATATTGAGTAGTATTGTTGATTCCTGAGAAATAAGTCATGAAAATTCTACACCACATTTTATTTTGAGAGTGGGTTAAACAATGTTCGTGCTGTGCATTGTATCAAGCTGCCTCATCATATCCTCTTCCCTTATGGATATTAACACCTGAGTCTCTTCAACGGACATAAGTGGAGGATGGACATGGGTTTTGCTCAGACATAACTAGGAGAAATTGCATGGGAGTATAGTTGCACACATTTAAACATAGTACTTTGTAGTACTTTACAATAAAGATGTTTTGACAGTTGTTTGGAAAGCTATTTGCAAGTGTATTCTGAAGTACTGTACAGTAGCTGTAACCACCTGAATTCACAAGCCCACGATGCAGTTAATCAAACATTTTAGTAATATTTTTAAACAGAAACTTGGTAAATACAATCTGTATGATACTTTACAAACACATTTAGTTCCATGCATGATTAGCATTATGCAATGTTTTAGGGAAGACAGAGAAAAAAGTGGGGTTATCTGCAACATCAATCTGATAAAGGAAATACTGCAAACAAAACATTTACTTTTGTTTATATGTGTAAGTGGCCATTGATTTCACGAGCATTTCCTGGAATCTCACAAGAATTTTAGACTTTCACTGTAAAATACTGAGACCGTTTTTTGGGACATTTTCACAAGCTTTTCCTGCCAAGTCTCATGCGCATTCTCCATTCACGTGAAACAAACCAACATGTAAACTGGCCTATTGAATACAAGTGGAAGGGTCTTTAACTCTAGCACAGGAAGTGAATTTATACACCTAGTTTCAATTAGCAAGTAATCATGGACTAAGGACATTGAAGATTAGGGCTAAGGTTTGATACGGTTCTGTCAGATATAAAAACTAAGATCAACAGCAAAACAAGGGACTTCCAAGTATGTTTTTATACTTATTAGAAGGAAGAGTCTAGGTTACAACAATCAAGTACACTGGTTGTTTTTTATTAAATTAAGCAAAATGCTTAATTTTTTATTAACATGCTTTTATAATGAATGTGTTATGTTTTTCTTATTATTTTGTTCTTATTTTAACTATTGTATTTGCTTTATGTTATGTTTGTATACACACTGATTATGACTCTTCTGCTGCCTGCTTCAGCTTTCCAACTTGGTTGCTATTTCTTTTTTTGTAAATGTAGTTATTACAAAGATATAAATACCGCCACTAAGATAGAATCAAGTGTGTACCATGGCTGTGATGATGAAATATCTGACAGTGGTTTAAAGGACAGCGGTATTGAGATTTGTTATGGTTTGGATCAATTGATCAATTGAATGGACTGCATTTTTTCATCACACAAGTCTTTTTTTATATGTTGACTTTTCCTTTCTGATCATGTTTGTGGCACATTTTCATAGCATTCGGTATGCTGCATATGCTGTACAGTATTTGCCATACAGAACATATAAGAGGCTTTTATGGTTCTTACAGCTTTTTATAGTGTATATAGTGGGAATTAAATTCCTGATGTAATATGAAGTGCAGTTATGTTTTGTCTTTGATTTCAAAGGAAACAGGAATTTTGCATAATCTTTAAGTACCTTTTGTGGCCTACTTACTATAACATGAGTCCTGCTGTTATTGAGGCAGTATTTAGGTCAGCTTCATTTGAATTCGCTTTCATTTGTATTCCGTTCTCACGTCTTGTTAAAACTACAGCTACATTATTAATTCAAATGTAGGTCAAACTCCATTTTATTAAGAGGAATTGGTATTTGCATATTTAATTAAAATATATATTTACCTAGATTTGAATTGATATTTAAGACATACTGGGTGTCCTTTTTAGGCTCCAAAGCCACCAGGCTTTGAAAGCTTTCTGCTTTGGGTAACAATCAATACCTGTGATGCCACAGGTATGTGAGTGTTTTGCTTCTGGCAATGCCCCTGATGTGATTGTGTCAGTGCCTTGCTTTGCCTTAGAGTCCATTGTAGTTGTTCTCGGCGTGTTGGGAACTATAGTTTATCAATCCAGTGTTCCCACCACCTGGAGATACCTCACATGGTATAAAGTCCACAGGCAAGAAGAACAATGCATCTGCTAATACCAGAATATACAGTATCCAAGCAGTCTTTCTTTATTGTCTTTCTTTGTTATGTATAGTGAAGATGCTATGACTTAGTTGGGCTAATGAAGGTTACCTGCATTTCATAACTTTACTCGGGGTCACAATAATGTATGACGCACATTATTTTTCTATTGTAGGGTGCTATGCAATAAAAATGATTTTGAAAAAAAAATGAAGGTTTTGCTAAAACTGGCTCTGCCGCTCAGGGTAGCATCAGATATTCAATCCTGTAGTGGTAGTAGAATGATGTTGAGCTACTTTTGTTTAATGGTTTCATTTTACTGTATTGTTCTCTTACAATAACTTTATCTTGTAAAAGGAAATTAGCTTATATTGCATTTGCTTACAGTATATGTTACTGCATTATGAAACAGATTTCCCAATGGTTCTGTTTTCAACTCTCTTATCTATTTGAACTGAGATTTTTTAATAGTGGGATAGTATTACTTTCATACACAGTGTAATCTCCCCATTTCAAAGGAGGCACTACTTGTCCCACCTCTCCAGCATATTGTTATGGTCAAATGGAATCAAACTCTTTTACCATGTGATTTAGGAAAATACTGGGCACATACATTAGACTGATAGACAATAACATGAACTGATCCTATACATCAGGGCTGTACCATTCTTTGATCTACAATCAATCTCATGGATTCAACATACCCATCTGTAAAACTGTCTAGTCATTTAGAATCCTAATAGTCTGGGAGCCATTTCCCAAGAGGGCATTAGTTTTCAGATATTGTTCTCTATGCAATTTCAGCACCAGAAATGCCCTTGACAACAGGAAATGTGCAGTATATAGAACATGTATATATTTATACCGTAAACACTCAAGTATATGCATATCCTGTTGCAGTGTCAGTGTTAAGGTTATTCACTACTCACCTGTGGGTACATATTCACTACTCATTTGTGTGTGAATATAGGGTTGGCAGGGATGGGGTTAAACTACCTGCCAGAAAACATGTGAGAAAGTGGCTGGAGCATTAATTGAATGATTAATGGTTTTTTAAGGCTCCAGCCACATTCTCACATGTTTTTTGGCTAAACCCTTTATTCACACACAAATATACAAATTTACATTTAGGGCTTTTGCCCTGCCACGCATCTGCTTATGATTGCTTTCTGCAAATTACAGGTGACTTTTCTGCAAATTGAAGTGATTAGGACAGACCTTGTGTTACCCCCAGCATATTGAAAAGACATGGGAGGACTAGGGGTAAGATAAATGAAAGCACCAGAAATTTCATAAAGCTCATCTCATCTGCCTGTGCTGTATGTTTTGATTACTTTTTCTGAATTTTGAACTGCTTCTGGAAACTTCAATCTATCCTGAAGCTTCTTGGCATTGTTTATATCTTTGGTTGTAGTCTTGTATGGTATGGATGACACCAATTGCAATACAAACTCTTGCTGGCAAAACGTGTCATTTGGCATGTAACTGATGAATGAACTCAATGGCCGGTTTTAAACATGTTTTATCTATTGTATTCATCTTTTCGATTTGTCCGCTATCCTATTTTCGGTTCCCCTTGGGAGAAGCTTGTTCCCAGCCTTGCAGGCCGTTCAGTTCCGTCTCACCTCCACGAGGGCAGCTCTCCGTGAGTCAACGGGAACCCCCCCTCTCCCCCTCCCCTTTTCTCAGTCACTTCTCTCCTATTTCAATTCCTGAGGTTCTTCCTCCATGCAGCCCTGGCTCCTGTCCCACGAATCGTAGATTACTGCAGTGCATATTCTGGACAATAATTAATTGTGTGAAATACAGGAATGTATCATAAGCCTGATACAGATTTCACTGTGGTAAATGTCTTGTTTGTCAAGCAGGAATAACTAATTTTTCAAAAAATGTTTGTTTATTTATGTATTTGTCTTTTTCAATGTTGACAATCAGATTGTGATGTACCTAATGTTAAAAAAATAAATAAAAAATACAACAATTATTTTCTACACAACCACTATTAAACGTTCTAGCATTGAAAACCTTTTTCAGAGTGTAGCCTTGTATGTGTGACAACCCGTCTTGATAAAATTAGTGCTGCTCTGCAAAATGTACTTTTTTAATCAAACTATTTTTTTATATTGATATAAAGGTCATACTGCATACCTGTATGAAATAATGAATTCCAAACTGATTTATTTAATTATAAGCACATATCCAATTCATGTCAGGTTTTCATTTATGCAGACATTCCAAAAAATAGGACATTAGAATAATAACTTGCATTAACACAATTAAAACACTTAACAATAAATTACTTCTAGTACTTATAAAGCATAAAGTGTATTTATTAAAACAAATAATAAATAACTGTTTCATACAAATCTATACATAACAATGTACCCAATAATAAAAGCTCCGGTGGTGGGATGTTTACTGTAATGGAAAAAATGAATGCTTGTTTTATTATTCTCAAAAAATCACAGAAACACATGCGCAGTAAGTATATGTATTCCACATTAAAGGGGAAGTCAGCTTCTCTTGATTTGCTAACCCTTTCCTCATCCCACTTTCCATGGCTGGCCAGCGCTAACCAAATCACAGCAGCAATTTTAAGTGGAATAAACAATCCAATCTTTGCTCTGTTCAAATTCCCAACTTAGGGGATATGACAGAGGACACATCGCAGGTGTTCTTGAGTTTGAACATTGCCTTCCATTTTTTTTTTTTTTTTGCGTTCATCAAAATTGGCCACAGTAAGTGAAATGGGACCTCAGAGACCCAGCACTGTTTGATGGGGCAGGTAGCATCCTTGGACAGGAGCACTAAATTAGGCACCTGGACCAAGGCGACAATAGAAGCCTCGACTGGCGGAAAATGGGCCAGGCCCAGCTTCTCCGTATCATGCACCCCATATAGGGTGTCCATCAACCATGAAACAGCAGGAGCTGTTGCCGGATTATCCCAGGAAGACTAGATTTCAAAAAGAAAGTTTGGGTGAACTGGGAGAGGAGGTGGGCTCATCATTGAAAATCGACTGCCTTGTTTAGCCTTCTTTAGGCCAGGGTACTTGCAAAATCGCAGTGGCCCTCTGGATCAGCGGTAGAAGCTCTGCCGACAGCCAGGGAGAGTTTAACTGCAGGGGATGTGCTGTCAGACTCCATGTCCTCAGTCGGGAACTGTTCCTCAGAGGCAGCAATGGACAGTATGTCATCCTGTGGCCAATCTGCGCTCATAGCCCCCTGGGACCCCAAGGGACGGGTGGGACAGGCGGCGGCAAACGTTCCCGCAGTAATTCCGCGAGAACAGTTCCTTGGTGGGAAACAGCTGCCCAGAGCTTTTCAATTTGCTCCTAGTCTGCCGTCTGCTTGAAATGGCGTCTTCTTCTTCTTCCTCGGGGGAGGGGTAGGAGAAGCAGAGGAGGATGAGGAAGGCCGTGCTCTGGTCCCAGGTAGGAAGAGCATCTGCCGTGCTTGTCCTTAATAGGCAGAATGGCCTTGCATGTCTCACAGGGATAGAACCCAGGCATGATGCAAGAAGCAAGCAATGGTCGGTAAGGTACTATGCAGTGACATGGGACCAGGTCGGTTCGGTACCAGTGCGGTGACTTTAGCACTGGATCGGCACGAGGACGGCATCAGGACGGCACCAGGTGCGGTAACCTCTGTCCTGGGTTGGGAACGGAGTGAGCTGGTGACCTCCGTACCGGTTAGGTACGAGTCCACTGGTTCACATTCACCGTGGGTGGCAATATACATGGACGCCCACCTATACAAGCCACAGGCAAAATAACTCATTCAGTACCACACACGAGACTGAGGAAATATTGTTTGTTTGAAATAGCTCTAACAGCCTTTGTAATGGTGATGCTAAAAGCTGCCACTAAAACGGCATCAAGATACTATGGATGAGATTGCAAGCAACCGCATCTGAAGTGTCTTGGTCCTGTACAGAGGCTGCTGTGTGCACGTAGTGTCTGTAAAAAAAACACACATAGTTACGGAACTAATATCAAACGTCTCGTATTTTAAAAGCCAAAACCTGAAATAAAATAACTCCAGCCGGAGCTATGCAGCCTGGGGGGAGAGCGCAAAGTCAGCTGACTTATCTTGCTGGATCCCTGGGAAGGAGTGACACAAGATGTAACAAGCAACAGGCTATAGTGCACAGTATACTCGTAATTAGTCTAAAAGACAGCCGTTTTAGACAGTGGGTCAAGGAAAACATAATCTTAGAAATCAAGTAACCAAGAGGAACTAGCAACATATAACATTGGTGTATCTGGATAATACCTCTGGAAAAAGTGGGTCTTCCATAAAACTAATTAAAATAGAAATACCAATATCTGACACCCATTTTGAATATTATTATTATTATTATTTATTTCTTAGCAGACGCCCTTATCCAGGGCGACTTACAATTGTTACAAGATATCACATTATTTTTACATACAATTACATTATTTTTTCACATTATTTTTACATACAATTACCCATTTATGCAGCTGGGTTTTTACTGGAGCAATCTAGGTAAAGTACCTTGCTCAAGAGTACAGCAGCAGTGTCCCCACTTGGGATTGAACCCACAACCCTCCGGTCCAGAGTCCAGAGCCCTAACCACTACTCCACACTGCTGCCCTATAAATCCACACTGCTGTCCTGAATAAATCACTCTTCACATTCTAACAAAGAAAAATCATTGATTTGTGTGAATTGTTTCTTGGAATTTTACCACAAGTAAATTTGGTCAAGGGAGTTCTGTGTACCAAAACACAGCATGTAAAAATGATGCTTTAACGCTCTTAACTCTTTTAATTGAAGCTGGAACAATGATTCTGGTTGGTGTTATGTAGGATTGCAGAAGTTCTAAAAAAATTCAGAATTTGCACAAACAAAAGATGTTTGCATCATAACTACCAATGGAGTATACAACAACAACTACAATGAATGTTGTATCAGTTGTGATAGTGTTATTACTGTCAGAACAGGAAAAATGTTGCATAACTAACGGCTAGGTTAGTATTCATGGTACACAGTACACCCATGTAATGAAAAGTATGAAACAATCACATAAATCACATAAATAAGAATACTGAGGTGTTTTTATTTTCTCCTGTGGAGTTACATAAACTCAGTGCACACACATGTGTAGCACATAGTCTGGTGTGCTGTTCATTTTAAATAATGATGCAATAACAGCCAATAATAACTTTCAAGAAATTAATTGCCTTCCTCCTGATTCTTCATTTGTGAATACCGGTACTGAGGCACTCCCTGGTTTCTACTTCCTACTTTAAATGTAAAATAGTAATGTAATAGGACTTCTGCAGTAATGCTTTTCAAAAGAATATCCTTGATTTTTATCAATAAACAGCAAACTTGTTTTTCACAGAGTACGTTTTTGTATGTATAATTACAGAAAAAGGTCATTACCATAGGGTTAGTATTGATTATAAATACAGATTTCCAATAAAGAAAAGTACAGGATTATTACTTGACATTACATTTCGTTATATACTGTATAGAAAACGGACTACTGCATGAAATATATTTATAATGTACTGGGTATGACATGGCTTCACTGTTTAATGACTTGCTAAAATCATCAAATCTGTATCTTATAGGAAAGTAATTAGCATTACCAGTGGCTTGTTTGAGACATAAAGATATACAGTATAGGCCTGTGAAGTCTCAACAATTTCAAGGACACTTCATTCTGCTGATATATTCATTCTGCTGATTAATATTGTCAATAGATGAATATATTAAATAGGCAATGCAAATATGCTCATATGATTATGCTCACAGATCTACTGTACAATTAGCCAGTGCCTGGGTGTTTTGGTGAACAGTTTGATACAGCAATCTGCATTTCTGTGTGTTTCATTCCCCTACCATTATGAAGCTTTTTAATAGAAAAAGACATCCATCCATGCAAGGAAATATACAAAATCATTATGGGAGATGCAAGAACATAATGAACACAATGTACTTAAAAAAAACCTTCAGCGATATTTTTGTTGCTTTTTTTAAATACACATTTTTTATAATTAACTTGCCCATTGTGTTACCTTCTTGAATACTTTGTTGTTCATTTCAGAATGATAGAAATAATAATAATAATAATAATAATAATAATAATAATAATAATAATAATAATGTGTGGATACTGTGTTATGTGTAGATTCAGTTGCATAGCTGGTACAGCTACTACAATGTATTACGGTAGTTTCACTCAGGATATATTTAGGGTGCTCAGTGACAAAGTCAACATTTTCCTGAGATACTTGGCATGCATGCAGGCTATCGTATATAAAAGAGCAAATGTTGACATGCCGAAGCCATGAGAAATCAGTCACCAACAGATGCCAAGTAGATGCCATTGATTTGTGCTTCTCTAACTTTTGTTGTCTCATACTGTAAAGTTTCAGCAACCCAAATGCAATCATTCAAAGTGTGCCAGATTTACATAATTTTGGACACAGGTATATAATATATTATGTTCCTAATTAATGTTGCATACATCAGTATATTTATTTATTTACTTTTGTTTTTCTTATTGCCATTATTACTAGTACATCAGGCCCATCTCCCCAAAGATATAGGTGAGAAATCAAATCAATTGACAGTTATACCTCTGCACTCGTATTTCCCGTTTGAAAGAAAATCTGAAGTTATGCTTTCTTTCATTTATGAGATTTGCTGTAAAGAAAAAAAAAATGTAATACAAAAATAAAACCAAGGAAAGCATAAAGAAATAATGACCAACTTATTACACCAGTGCCACAGAGGGAAACTGTAGTACTAAAGCTTATGATGAAAAAGTCATTTTCAAATGGTGAGAATAACAGAAGGCCGAACTAGCCAAATGCACAGTTATATATATATATATATATATATATATATATATAGATTTAATTTAATGAAATCGATTTAAGAAACCAATATTTTGAGAGCTATTCACCAAGCTTTTTTTTTTTTATTCAGAAGCCATTCCAAAGCTATAAATGAATAGCACAGATGCTATTCTTATGAATTCTCCTTTCTTATTTTCTTTGCAAAATGCACACATATTAAAAAAAAAAAAGCCTTTTGAATTTTGGCCAGTGTATGACCCTTCAAGAAAATGTGAACTGTTACTGGTAGATATGGTTGAGCCCAGACCTGTAAACGTATTCAGATTTAATACAGATCTGGGCTTTAAACTATTTTTGACATTTGCAAGATGTGGTTTGTGAGTATAAAAAAGCACATTTTAATAGACTTCTGGTTCAGGTCAGGTCACTAGTCTTTTGCTCCACGTGTTCCTGCCAACAACCAAGAATCCAGTGTACTGTGTCAATTCAAGTTGTCACAACATGAATGATACATTGGTTGTTTTGCTCTTATTAAGAAGTAGCCTGAAAGTACTTAATAAACAAATTGTAATAACACATATTCTTAATCACAACTAATATATAGAAAAGTAAAGTAATTTAAAAAACACACGACAACTGCTATGACAGTAATATTGTAATTTTATATTGAATGAAGGGCTTTGAGTTCATAGTTTATAAAACATTTCCTTACTCTCTGTACAAATGTATATATATAAATATATATATATATATATATATATATATATATATATATATATATATATATATACACATATGCATTACCTGGGTTTCGATTTATTAATTTGAGAATTTAAAAAATATTTAGAAAATCTGACAATACAGTTGTAAGTGCGGATCTCTGGCTGGCGTAATAATGGCAATGTTAAAACTAGCTTTTGCATTAAGCCTTTTCTTAACTGACAGGATATCAACGTTTTACAGATAACAATAACACATAGCAGCAAGTACACCTCAATAATAATAACTGCAGCAACTATTCTTCTCAGGAACTAAATCGGAAACAAAACAACATAACTACATCCAGTTGGTTTATGTCAGTGATAACTCTGTGATCCATTAATAATAACCGTGTGGCTTCCAATACGGAATGCTTTATCTACAGTTATTGCGCAGATATAGTTTCTTACTAAAAAAATAAAATAAGTAGCCTTTATTTAAAAATAAATAAGCAAATAATTAAAATAAAAATAAAATAATGTGGAGCACATTAAGTAAGTGTGCTTCCTCTTTTGAATGAGATATTTCCTTGGCAGAGTTTGCAAATTCCATTTTCTCCTGCTTGGTAAAGAAATTCCACCCAATGCTTTGCTTTGATGCCATTGTTATGTATTCACAAGACAGAATTTAGTGATGAACAGGAACGGCATTTCATTCATGGAGTTTCCATGCGGGGCAATTTACATGTGAAATGGCAATACGCATGCACGTTTGGGAGAATTACTCATGTAAATCAGGTTTGTGGCCGAAAAAACGGCCAAAGAGAGGGATAGGGTAAATCCCATTTACTCGTGTAAATGACAAAACACACGGGAAAATCCACGCCCAGTTTCGCATGGAAACCCGCATTTCACAGTAAATGTTAATGAGCGTGTTTATCCTTAAGCGACATCAGAAACACTGACGACTTGCTGCCACAGTACATAGCCTGTATTATAAGCCGTTTTTTAGAATGGTTGACAATGTGTTTGTGGCAATGTTGAAATCTGTAACAACTATATTCTTTTTCTTGTATGCATGGATAGTGAATGTTTTCGAGTGAGCACTATTATAACTCGAAATGCATCAGAGTAGTCCCTAAACAGCACTAAAATACAGTACAGAGCCGCTAATGTGGATGCAAGTTAATACATTTGCCGATATCCTTTACACTCAGCTGTTCAGACTTGGGCGTTTCGTTTTATTCACTTTTGTCTTCCCGGGGAGTGTTCAAAAAGAATTTGCACAAACAGGAAATTCATGTTAAGTGAATTCATATTATAAGAAGTAATTTACAATAAGCAACTGCTGTATTTAGTCGGGACTGTTAGGAAAGGTCTAATCCAAGTTTGTTTTAATGAGAATTGACTTAATAAATAATTTTCAATTGATCTGATAAAATTAAATGTTCCATATTAAATAACTGGATTTCTTAAAATACAATTAAGTGATATTTTATTGTATTTTATTAAGGCTATCTGAATACTGTGATACAAATAGAACTGGATGCACATTTCCAATGCCTCAGGTTGTTGGTTGGATTCATATTTGTGGTTGCTTTGGTTGTTTAAATGTGCATGGGGACTTCGCCCCCTTGTAATCACAGATTGTTTTCTGTATAACAAGCATGAATGACGTACTGTAAATATCCAGTATTAAAATATACTAGTTGGTATATTTACCTTGGAAATCATCAGAATCTAATTTGGTAAGTCTGTCTGATAAATGTATGGGAGAAAAGGGGCTTTATTGGTTTGCCAACACAGTTGCATATTTTCAATCATTATTAAATGAAGGCAGCTCAAAACAAGGCTTTAACCCTCAGTGTGTTTGGTGTGTGATAAAATGAGAAAGCACTATCAATCTTTATTGTCTACCTCACTTATTGTAATTGCATTCAATAGTCCACTGATTCTGTTGTCTGTGCTAATGTCAGGAACAGTGAAGAGCCAGATGCTCAGACTTGATCATATGCATCCAGTGACCATTTTGATACATTAGCAGCACGTCTCTGCATCCAATAACTTGTTGACACTATAGATTGTGAACAGCTGATCATTGGAAGTGTACATAGAATAAGATTCATACTTTGTTTGAGATCTGGCACTATGGTGTCAGCTAAAGGGCATGTCATGTATTATTCAAATGCATCTTATGTTGGAAATGTTCCAGCCAGTGATTGTATCTCGATGAATAGTAAAATGGAAAGCAGTGGGATTTTGAAATGACACCAGCGTTCCTTCGACTGAAAAGAATTTGAAATTGTTTTAATAGTTTTGACTAGCTGTGTTTACCAAACCATTCATGTGCCCTGTTATGCCATAGCACTGAGAAATTAAAATAAAAGACAGATTTTTTAACTCTATGTAAACATAGCTGTAATGACCATTCTTTCAGTGTCTGTACCCATTTTTTGCACGCTACATTTATTCCTTGAATTTTCAATGAAGATGATTGATGCATATCAAGAAGAAGAATACCATATATACAAATACACATAATTAAACTTAAAGAATCAACTGTTAAGGACTAGACCAGAAGTTATAAAGAAGCTATTATGCTTATATTCTGAGCACTGAGCCTTTTATGATCACCATTTTCCTTCATTACCCATTTGGAATCAAACCTATTAATCAACCAGCAGTAACGTGGGTTCAAGTAATGGGCATAGATAGGTAATAAAAATAGATATGTCACTATGCATCAATGAACGCCCACATTCATGAGAGTTACTAACGTGTTAAATAAACATGTATAAAAACACTGCAAATACTTCTTTCTACAAAGTAAACAATGTGTAGAGGCCAAGTCAGGAAGACTGGGATAGGAATGGAAAATACAATGATTTTATTGAAGAAAAGACTTCAGAATAGTTAACATGATACAATTAACACCACATGTTTATTATTATTTGTTTATTTAGCATCAGCTGCAGAGTCTCTCCAGAAAGACGGAGCATAAGGAGATTAAGTGACTTGCTCAGGGTCACACAATGAGTCAGTGGCGGAGGTGGGATTTGAACCAGAGACGTCCTGGTTACAAGCCCTTTTCTTTAGCCACTGGACCACACAGCCTCCTTACCGCATCTGTTGTACTGGATTTAAATAAGTAGAACATACCTTATATAATACGGTCTTCGTTTTAGACATAATATTGTATATAACAGATCTGTTGCCGTATTCCACCTCTATTCCATTGTAAAGCTGGCTTTTTATGAAACTGTATTTGTTCTTTTTTATATACGTGTTTATTGAAGTTTTGCTGTTTAAAGTAAATTGCAGTGTTTCATTATGTGAAAGGTATTGCATCGTATTGTATTGCATTGTACTGCATCACATTATATTGTATTTTCTGATGTTCATAAGGTTTCAATAAATCACCCCTGGGATAAAAAACAACAGCGTGATTATTATAGAGATACCTGTGAAGGGCAGAAGTGTTTATATGTTCTGCTGCTAAGATCATTGAACCAAGCCCTAAAGAACAATTTCAGTATGGTACAGTATAAACGTAGAATGCAATTTTATTTTAAATATTGAGTCACACTTCATTTTAAGGAACACTTTTTAAGGTTATTATGTATTAAATATCTTATTAACATATTAACATGTTGTTCATTTTCTGTTTATGGGTAGTTAGTATAGCAACATATTTATGAACTGATAAAAAGGTCAGCTAAAATACTTATCAAGCATCTGACCCCTGCTTAGGGATTATCAAAGTCAATCACATTATTGAATTGGGGCTTAATTTGTTTTAAGCACTTTTTAATCACTTCAGTAATCTCTTACAACCCACAGCTTTTTACTTCCAGTTGCAGAATCTGCTGTTGACATCAACGGGATTCCCTGCCTGGTAGCGTCAACAAAATGTCCTTTTTAAAAGAATGTTAAAAATACTTGTCACATAATTGCTACAACTTTAGGGCTGGTTAGGTGTACCTTGGATAAAACATCTTCTCACTCATCTAAAGAACCTATAAAACGTTTTGCAAGGGTTTAATATGGTATACAAAGTTAAACTGCATCTTTTTACATTGCTTACAAACCAATAATACATTCTACCATATTTCTAGTCTGATTATTTCCAGAGAAGTTTGGTTTAGTAAGGGATTACCTTTATTGTAATTTAATAGATTGAACTAAATAATTGTTGGGGGCACATGGTAGAGCAAAAAGTCTATTTTACATACAAATCTCTGTCCTTGTTTTCATGTGTAGAACGAGATCTCCAGATGCCTTTCAGTTGTCAGTTGTAACTTGCTGTGTTTTTGTTAGTTGTTGAGAGAACCAAATGCCCGATTAATAAAACAATGTAAGAGTGACAAAATAAAATACAATTATATAGAAACAGGCCCTGGTTTCATACAAGTGGGTAGTGGCAGCAGGGAGAACATAACTAAGGAATTGTTTTAAAATATTTGATACATTAAAACACTGGATAGTCCTCCCAAAAAAAGCTAAGCATTTACTGACACTGTGTAAAGTTTTGCAATAAAGTGACATTCTGCTGGTTGATTGCTATTTGTTTCTGATTCATGTAGAACTGCATTTGGAGAAACTGCACGTTATCTCTGCAATCGGTGAAGTATCCTATTGGGAAAAAAAATATTACAGTAGTGATTTTATTACATTACTGTATTGATTTTATTTCCTAGCTATGCAACTAATAAAATGTGTATTCAATGATGAATTAGTGTAATGCAACTAATTAAACATGAATTCAATGATGAATTTGTGTAATGCAACTAATAACACATGAAATCAATGATGAATTTGTGTTTTTATCTATAAGTTGTGAAGATGCAGCATTAGTGTCTGCAGTGAGCCAAAGTATCCTCTCTGTGTGAAGATGGTGTTAGTGAGACAATCTGTCACGTTATTCCACAAGTTTCATTGGCTTGGTTTACATGCACTTGAAAATTGACTCTACAGTCATGACTGTGTGACGTTGTCACGCGAATACATCGTGAAACAGCAAAAAGACGTCCTTTTGGCAGCACGACTTTAAGGGCAGGGTCAATCGCTTTCTCACAATAAAATTTCCCTGGCTCTGCTTTTTTTTTATCCCTGGCTCTGCACGTTCAATTGCCTTTTGATAGCGTCACCTATATGGTCAGGAGAGTCCCGATTTCCTAACAAATATCCCGCGTCCCGATGCATAGGAAGAAAGTCCTGATATTTACCCATAGAAAAAAATTATACATTTATTCTGCACAGTAGAGTTAGTGAAAACCACACACTGTGCTCTTCGTGTGGCTGACACATCTGCTGATCACTAACTTATACAAAGGTCAGAATGCTTCATTATGTCTATTTTTACTGTCATGATGGTCGTGTGGTGTTGAGTTGGGGGATACGTCTATTATATGATAATATATATGATAAGCGTCCCGTTGAACAGTTTCCAAATGTTGGCAAGTATGACCGTATCCATAAAAAATAACTGCATTTATCCTGCATGATGGCAAATTTGGCAAATGTGTGCTTCCTAATGATTTTTTAGCAGTTGATTCGGTAAATAAATAAGTAACTTAGTGATTCTCTTAACTGTTTAAATTGTGTATTACACCAAAAAAAAAAAAAACGAAATACATTTTAAATTTCCATTATAAGGTTGACATACTATCTCCTTATTTCGAGTTACTATCTTGTTATTTCGAAAATATAAATTCTAAATGGTAAAACTTGTAGAAATTATATTTTATATAATTTTGTGTGTGTGTCTGTTTGTGTGTTAGAAAAGTAACCAGACAAACAAGTAGCTAATGTGCAGTGTAATACAGAATGGGCGTGACAACACATGGATTAAGTTTTTCTTGTTAAATGTTCATGGCAACGCATGAAGCTCTCCTCACGATATTCAGTCATTCTTTTCCTACTTAGTAAGCAGACACGGATATTTAAATATCCCTTCCCCTAAATGACTATGAATTGAGTAATCTGCATTGGTACGGCCAATTTTTTTTTTCCTAAATCAGAATTTGAATCCTGAAAAGTGAGGAAAACTGTCATGACTTGTGCATATAAACGCCACATTGTTAATAGTTAAAATGGCGCAAATGTGAGTGCCACTGATAAGAAAATACCATACTTCTGATGATGCACAATTGTCCTCTTTTTCACATAAAGTATTAAGATGAATTGTTGTGACGTTCAGAAGAGTGTGGATGGTCTTTGTTTTGCATTGGTCAAAAAGACCAGGGATTTCTACTGAATGCAAATAAACAGAAACACAACTGCTGCACGTAAACCAATTGTAGCAGTGCGCTTTATTTTATTTCTACAAAAACATTTAACATTTAAGAAAATGTAGATTATTTTACTGTTTTCCAAAGTGGAATTCTGTCTTTTTTTTAAATTGTTTTCCCAGTAATGAAGTAGATTATTCTTGATTATCAACTTTTTTTCCTACAGTATCAGCAACAAATCAGTTAAGCTTTTGAATTACTGGGAAATATTTAATTTAAAGAGAGCCTACATATTTTATTATAATTTTTACAAACCAAAGCAAATCACAAGATATTATTATCTTATTACTTTTCATTTTCATTTTTCATTTACAAATATGTATCATGTTAAAAGCCGGACTATCTTTATTTGAATTGCACTGTAATCAGGTAAAATACACACTATTTCTGGTGGAGAATATTTCTTGAGTGAATATTCACAGAACACTGCATATACAGTATGAATATATAATGCCATGTTAAATTCAAACAAGCAAAATGCATGGTTATTTTATACAGCATTATGAAAAACGCAAAGGAAACAATGATTATGTAGCCTAGTGTTTGTTTATTTATTTTTAAAATTTTAGGATTGTTTGTACAACATCACTGCAAATTCGTGGTCGGAATCCTTTTTGTTTTTAGAAATTATGTTATAATATTTTACATTGAATATAACAATGTGGATATTATTTGTTCACAAGCTCCTTGTGGCTATATTTACTAGAACTGCAACCAAAACGATGTGATTGCTTTGTTTACTGTGTTATCAAATTTTGCTATGTTCTTATTATTGTTCAAATTAATCAATTAAAGCAAACAGATGTTTAATTAGACCTATAGAAATGTTCAAATGCTGCAGCTGTTTAGGGCACCAACAACCAAAAATTACCACATCTAGTAATGACCTACTGACGAAAGAAACCTAATTGATGGCTCTCTCCCAAACTGTATTCCATATGTTAAATAATTGTCAAAAGAACACAGGGGAAAAAATGCAAGGAAACAAATAAATGCTGTGCAGTTTGTTAATGGTTTACTAGTCAGTGTATTATCTCTTAGCTACTTCCAACTTTAATGGAATTGTTTAATGAAAAGCATGAGAAATGTTATCACCACAGTATGGTGCTTTGCTTTAAAAAATATAAAAGTGTGCCTGTCTGTAGTCAGACAAGCAGATCAGATTGTATTTAAAACTGCAATGTTATATACAAAGCCGTCATTTTACAGGATGAGATCTGAGTATTTTAATAGCTTTTTATTTGTGTTGTTCAAAGTGGTTATAGTCCCTTTTAAACTACAGCATCACACACCAGAAAGCAAAGCACACCATTAAGAACCTACTACTTAGACAAGCAGAGCATGCATTCACACATTATTAATATTTTTATTTAACATATTTTATCTTCACTTTAACTGTAAAGGATACCACTTAAGGAAGCAAATGTTAAATTAGTTGTGTGTTTCCAAATAGGAATATGCCACCTTGTGGTGGACACCTCCTTGTTTATGAAGTCAGTTCGAGACAGAATAGAACTGATGTATCATTTGAGTTTGTGTCTGCCTGATATATCCCCATGTCTGATTTGTAGATTGCTTAAATTATTAATATGCCACCTAATCATTTTTAAAGCGCTGTGTCATTTATCCAAATAAAGTTGTTCTGTGTTTTAATGCCTCTGGTATTGACATCCTTTTGTTTCTTTTTTGTGCTCTTATGAGTTAGTTTAGTTCAGTTCAGTTCAGTTAAAAAACAAAAACAAATATGAACAGCGTTGTCATTGTAAAGAATTTATTGAAATCAAGAAAAAAATGGGGATGGAGTTGGGTTTCAGCTTTCTGGAAAACTAAAATCTACTTTAGGGATAAGTTGATGCTCTGTAATTAATTTGTGTGTCGCTCATTCTCAATAAAAAGGCAATGGGGTTTGGCTATATCATGCTATGGACCTTTCAAAAACTGCTTGTTAATGTGTTGTCTTTTATGTCATATTTTTCCTTTAAATAGACTACAAAAATCACACCGTGTTAGGTTTGGCAGATCATCTAGCATCAAAATTGTTTGATTCAGTAACTGGAAGCTGTGATGAAGAAGCTCATCACAATAAGAACACACAAACAAACTTCCCTTTAAAGACTTTTTCAGACGGGTTTAATGTATAAAAAAAACATAACTCTAACACATTGTTGGATTTTAGACAAATGCTTGTTTGCTATTATAAAGATATGTGTATTTCAACTGACTTGTTTTAATTAATAATTAACTTAACAACGTCAATATAGTAGGGCTTGTAAACAAAAGGAAAGCTATGTTTTCTTTTGCAGTATTAAAGATAAACCGGGTCGTTTGCTGGTTAAATAAAAAGGCCTATTATTCACAGCAGCAGTTAACGACATGTTTATTTTAAGGTTGAGAATACAAATGTTTGTTTGTATATCTGCGCTGGCGTTCGTGGGCATGGGTCAGGTCTACTGTCTGAGCGAGTGCCTGGAGCGCTTAGGGGACATGTACCCGGAGGTAACATACTTAAAGAAAGCCGGGCGTGCACACAATGGTAAGCTATGGGGAGGTTTTCCTCATAGAAAGTAAATATAATCAAAGCCGGGAGGTTGGGAAATTAATAAACAATCGTTTAATGGGGTTTTGTTAAATGAAAGTATCATATGCATAGAGAATTAATGTTAAATTATTTATTGTTTAAAAATAAGTATTTTAGATTTTAGTTTAATCTAGAGGGAGGTCTAGCCCTTAGACTAGTATAAAAACTCTCTGGTGGGTCATTACAGGTTGTTTAGTCTAGACTCAGTCAGAGGGTAACATCTAGGGTGCTCTGAAGGGTTGTTGAGGAGCAGGTGTACAGCTGACACCAAAGTCTATGTAAACGTATTAGCTGAAGCAGAATTGTAAAAACTCCATGCTGGCTAGAATTAATATAATTTTGCTTTCTTTATTTTTTTTTTCCTGGTTATGAAAGTTCCCTTTCAATTCGAAAGACAACCACCAACCAATACCTTTGTGATATGCTTGCCATAGGTAGGTATTCACTGAGCATTTTATGTCAGAGCTGCCAATAGGCCTCTTCCCGCCTGCCGAGGGAATAAATAGTCGCTCCGCGGAGCCCACTTCCTCTTTTGTCTCTCACCTACGGTAAGGTACGCTTCTGTGTCACTAACCCGAGTGTGTTTTTTGAAAAAGCTCCTTTGAGTCGACTGTAATTCCCTTGCATTCGTGCTGAATCAGCAGCTCCATTTTGAGTGTCCTTTTTCCTTCTGCTTCACGGTCTGCTTCACTTGTGTCACAGGCCGTCTTTGCTTGGTGCACTCGGTGTGCAAGGTACTCGGTGCACTCGGCGCACACGGTGCTTGATAGGCTCGGTGCTTCGGTACCTCGGTGCACACAGTGCTTAGGCACTCCCATGCTTTGCACTCAGTGCAAGATGGTGTGCAGTGCCCAGGGTTATACCCCAGCTAGCTCTTGGTTCCATGCTTGCACGTCCTGCAAGGCGAAGCAGTGACTGGCCCACTGGATTGTGGACACAGTATCGACTGTGTATAGTGAGGCCGGCCTACAACCACCTGGAAGGGTGGCCGCGCATTCTACCAGAGGGGTGGCCACGTCATAGGCGCTCTTTCTAAGTGCATCATTGACTGACATTTGTACTGCGGCTAGCTGGGCTACTCTGCATACATTCACCAGGTTCTAATGAATCAATGTGTTTGATCCCTCTACGCCTTCATTAGGCACAAAGGTCCTTGAGGGTGCACACACGCACTACCAACACTAGTTGGAGGTAGCGATGCATCCCTTGTATGCTGTCTGGTCATGCTGTCTCGTGAAGGCACTGTTTGGTCACCAGACCGGGATTTGTAGAAAATAAAGACCCCTTTCCAAACTGGATTACAGTTTCCTTTTGTGATTATTCCTGCACTGCATCACCTCTGCACTTGTTCTACTCAGCAGCCACTTTGCCACAATACTACATCATTCCTAAAAAAAATACATATGTATAATAATCTCACTGGCTATGGAGATAAACAGCTCCAGTTGCATCAACAAGCAAAAGACAGCGTGCTTGTGGTATCTTATTTAATTAAATACACCCCTAACCTAATTTTAAATTATTTCCCGTCTTAAATCTACTTTGCAAAAAAGAAGGAAGATGAAGCTAAGGAAACTTTATTTTTCTATAGAGCACCAGTGTATAAGATGAGTGTTTTGTTTTTAAGGTGTACACTCAGTGATCAACTCCCAGACATCTAAAACACATTGGTATTCGAATGTTTTAAATGTATCACTTACCCTTCACTTAAAAATACAAAGTATGGGTAAAGACATGGTAAACAGAACTCTTTTGTTAATGAAAGCTGTACATTTTAGCATAATGCAGGTTTGTAGACAGCGGGGGCAGCTGGTGCTGTTGCTGCTATTAGAATGTTCCTGTCAGCTTCAAAACATTATAGCTGGAAGAATATCTTTGGGTTCCGACCAAATTCTTATGCACACAACTATGCAGCAGCCCTGCAAATAACATAAAGAAGTTAGCGATAAACTTCTGTTACGGGGAAGCAATATGGCCAGAGGAGATGTTGGGTGGCTAAGGCAAGAAGGAGAGCAGTACACAGTACTTATTGTGAAATAAGAGTCTTTGTTTCATGAGGCGCGAATTTCTCAGTAAGAAAAACTAATAATAACAACAAAAATTATGTTAGGTTACTTACCGTAACCCTGGTTCCCTGAAAGAGAAGATGACCACCAACCAATACTTTTGGGATATGCCTGCCTTAGGTAGGTATTCGCTGAGCATTTTATGTCAGAGCTGCCGATAGGCCCCTCCGTGAGGTGACGTCCTTGGTCCCACCTGTCAAGGGAATAAATAGTCGCTCCGTAGAGCCCACTTCCTCTTTTGCATCGAACCAGCGAATGCGAGTGATGCGACCTCACAAGGTTTGGTGGTCGTCTTCTCTTTCTCTTTGTATTTTTAATACAAATCTCTTTGTATTTTTAAGTGAAGGGTAAGTGATACATTTAAAACATTCGAATACCAATGTGTTTCAGATGTCTGGGAGTTGATCACTGAGTGTACACCTTAAAAACAAAACACTCATCTTATACACTGGTGCTCTATAGAAAAATAAAGTTTCCTTAGCTTCATCTTCCTTCTTTTTTGCAAAGTAGATTTAAGACGGGAAATAATTTAAAATTAGGTTAGGGGTGTATTTAATTAAATAAGATACCACAAGCACGCTGTCTTTTGCTTGTTGATGCAACTGGAGCTGTTTATCTCCATAGCCAGAGAGATTATTATACATATGTATTTTTTTTAGGAATGATGTAGTATTGTGGCAAAGTGGCTGCTGAGTAGAACAGGTGCAGAGGTGATGCAGTGCAGGAATTATCACAAAAGGAAACTGTAATCCAGTTTGGAAAGGGGTCTTTATTTTCTACAAATCCCGGTCTGGCGACCAAACAGTAATCCTCCGGCAATACACACCAATGTGTAAAGCTCGGCAGGAAAATGATAATAATGATTTGCAAAACAAACAAATAATAACACGTTATCCGCCCCACAATAATACTAAACACAATCACCAGTCCGGGTGCGTGCAGTAGTGCTCGAGGTGGGTGATAACAAACAAACAGTGACTGTGGTGTTGTTGTTCCGGGTTAGTCGTCTAGTGAATTCACAGAACAAAAGACATTTACTAACAGTGCTACAAACAAACAAAACACTCACAAATTATTTTCAACACAGTTCAAAGGGAATCTCTCCCGGTCCTTCCAGTTCCATATGTGCTCTGAAACAAAGCAAAGGAAAAGATTTACGACCCTCTTGCCCCTTTATGCTATCATGCATGACCCCTTGGCTGACGATAACCTCGTATGGAGGAGGGTGTGGAACTAGGATAAAAAAACGTAGCTACTGTAAAAACTGTTAAGAAAAGTAAGAATATTTAAACACTGGCAGGTAATTTATTCTCTTATCAACTTTTTCCAACAGTGAAACACCCATCAGATTGCAATTGATTGTACTGAAATCTAATATCTTTTTTTTTTAATCACTGCTCCCCCCTTTTTATACTAATTAATTTGTATTTTGATCTGCCTCCATTTACATTCTAAAAATATAACCCAGTTCTTGCCAGAAACAATTACATACTTTTACCTAATGAAGTAGAAGCTGATAAGATCCATTTGTGCTGTTTTACAAAAGCTCTGTACTTCTGTTCAATCATTTTCTTTTATTATAATAACCATACATTTTACTCTTTTATTAAATATTGAATATCTGTGTAAAGTGACAGCTTGTTAGATAGCTGTAGGGTAAAAGCAACTGATAATTATTCATGAGCAGAACATCTGAAAACAAACTAATTATACACCTTGGCACATTATTGTGATTTTCTTTTCTTGAAATCCCATGATATTCCCTATAGCCATTTGACTTAGTGATGCACAATGAAAAGATGTCAGATGTCCAGATTGTGTGAAGCACCAGGTATGTTTTTCTGTTGCTGAAGATAAAAAACAAAAAGTTTACCATCATTTTCAAATACATTTATTAATGTTTTTGCCTTTTATTACCTGAAAAAATACCCCCAAATGATTTAACACAAGTGCATTGGTGTTCATATTTTTCACTGTCGTTTATACGTCAAGAAAGTAGCAATCTTGCATAATCAAATTTGTATAGATTTTCTTTGGAAAGGCTGAGTCAAAGTTAGAAACTAAAACCCTGCAACTGTAACGATGCTGATAATTCTAACTACATCATTGGCCTTTTAATAATGTGCATGAGTAATTGCTTATCAATTACACACTGGAAAGCTACATTCTCAGTCCCTGTTGACCCTTTGCCACATATTCTAAGCATAACAAGTTATAATAGAAGAAAAAAAGTGTGCAGTATAATGGACAGTAATTACTGAACTTTTAAACAATTAATTGTTCATTATTAGAGAGTTCATGTTTTAGATTTTACAGCATGATCATTACAAAATGGTCTGAGTAAATCATAAAAGCCAGAAATCACAGCTCTAGATTGCATTCATAATTCAAAAGGTTTCCCCATCTATTTTTAACTCATTTACAAGCTGGTTATCTTTCCCTGTACCTGAAAAATCAAAGAAGGTTTTTATATTGCTAAAGCATTCATTGCCATAGCATTTGTTATGATAAATGTACTTTTTAATGCTTAAAGTCCGGTTGCCATCTGCCCTGCTTTATCTTGGATTTCAGCTTTGCTTCTTGTGACACAAAACAATCCTGGATTTTAATCATATGCATATGTGTGGTGATGAGGCAGGGCTTTACGTTTAGATTTTTAAGTACTGGCCCTTTGGGCCAGTGAGCTTGTGTTTTTACTGGCCAGGATACCATTTTATCTGGCCCAATATATTTTTAATGCCTGTATGTTTGTGTATGGCAACTGAAGACAGCCTGTCTCTCAACAGTGGCTAAGCGAAGCTTTTCAATATATGTTATTGCATTATTTCAGCCATTTTACATGCACACATTGGTGTACTTGTCAGAAAGTAAAAATACTGTGTTCAAGATTTTAAAATGTATGTGTACAAATGATACTCATTTTTTCATTAGGAAAACCGCAACCGAGCTGTTACCGTATGGGCACAACAAAGCTAAAAGGTTAACTGAATTACAATAATCCTAATAATAAACACTATAAAAACACTAATAATAACAACAACAATCCTTCTTGGAGCTTTGTCACTTGTGTAGCCGCCTCCCACGTCAGGATCTTACTGTTCATACCAAAGAGTCCTGGAAAGATTGTGAATGGCATTTCTAACCTGAACATATAGTATCCCAAATCAAAAAAAAGTTTCAGAGTTCGAACCCCGTTGTCCAGCTTCCATACGGCGGACCTGGGCATCCTTCTGTGCATCCTTTTTCGCTGCAGTTACAGCAGAGAAACCTGATATGTTGCGAACTATTACTAAGAGACTGGATATAATGTAAAATGAAATGTTGAATTCACAACAACAACAAAAAAAAAGCTGTTATTTAATCTGCAAGTCTGGAAAACTGACGACAAACAAGGCAGAACATGACATTTTTTCACGGTCATAATGAAGCCAAGTGAAGTCTTCCACTCTACTCAAATTTTTCGTCTTATTTTTTTTTCCATAATTTATTTCTTTATCATTATTGAATTCAGCGCTTTTCTTTTGGCTTTTTGGTGCAGTTGGTTGCTTAGATGTAGAAATCTGAATTGTGAAAATGTGCCATGTTGAGGGAACGAGTCTTACTAACAGAACTTTGGTACGTAGTCCCGGATTGTGACTGTACAACAAATATAATGTGCGGCGGGAACGTTCGGATTAGTTCAATTACGCCGTTATCGACGATGGGAGGTGGGGGTACAGTAGTTATGTTTTTAAAAAATTGGTTTGTAAATTAGTTTTCAGTAGTTTTTTTGACATACTGGCCCATTTTCCTGGGTTCATGAAAACAGAATCTGTGTGCACTGTACTTACTCTACTGTACGTATATATCATACAGTTAAAAAATGTAGCTGGCCCAGTCGGACCTGTGGTGCTTCATAGCTACAGGCCAAATCTGCGATCTCTACCGGTCCCTGGCCACTGGGCCATGGTTAATGTCGAACCCTGTGAGGGTCGCCCTTGTGCATCATCCTTTGCTTCCACATAACCTACTACAAGTTTTGCTCCTTTATTATTTAAACTAAGTTTAACAGGGTGATGTTACATATGTGGGTCGTCAAGCAGACAGAGCATTGTGTGTTGACACGCCACACAGGTGTGCAGATTTAACACAAGGCTACACTTCCTCTATGGGAGAGAGTGTTTGATCTGCAGTATTTTACTGTATTTAAACTCACTGTACCTTCCTTTTCCTCAAGAGAGAATTATACCACTAGAAAGCCAGTGAGTCATGCTTATTAAAACTTCTCCATCTTTCATGTGTTGACTTCTTGTTTTTCTTGAGGATAAACAGGAGCAGTTGTTTTCTGTTCTAAAAATATCACTCTTGTCAAAACAGAAAGTAGGTAACAGGCATATCAAAGATGTGCAGTGCTAGTGTGGGTGCAGTACTACACTGTATGGTACTCAAGTTCCAACATACTATATATCTATATATTAAAATTTGAGAAAATAAAAAAGAAAATGTTTAAAAGCCATTTATTTGATGTATTCACCTACATTTGTATGGTATGTGTGTGTGTTCAATTGTACCAGTGTTGAGTTTTAACCACATTCCCTGTTGATTTCAGCTCAAACTGACTGCTGCTGTGAAATGCAAACTCCCCACTGTCTTAGTTTTTCTCAATTCAGAAAGTTATGTAAAACTGACTTAGTACCTCCTTGTGACAGAAATACAATGAGTTCTGGTGATAAATCTTCCTCCCGACCTGTGAGGGTGCTAAAGAACGGGAGGAGAAGTATGTGGAAGGGCTGGCCTGACAGTTCGTTTCCGGGACCGGGAAGTGGGTCAGCCTGGAAGGAAACGAGACTCTGTTGTAAGACCGTATTGATTTGACAGGTAAACGAGGGGCAGCTGCAACCGTTTACCGAGATATCATGCGGGATTACAGATAGGGGCCAGGGTAACGCTGTTCTTTTCCTTCGTTTGGGTTAAGCCAAGGACCGAGAAGGACGTAATAGAGAGCTACTGTATTACTCTGTAAAGAGTTGAGTGTGTGTGTGTTAATGTTTGTTTGTCGCTGTAAAATAACTGTCTGTGTTTTTGAAATCACCAGACAGCTAAAGCACATCCGGAGCTGTCGCCGTGGGCCAGCACAAGCCGGATCACCACATCACGAACTGTCACAGAATAAAGTGTATTCACGCACCACCAGCACGACTGCACGCACCCGAGACGGGTGAACATGTTTTTGTTTCTTTGTTCAGGACTGTACCCTGTGTTTTCATCCCCGCGCTCTACACATCGTTGTGTATTGCCGGGGCTTATTATTTACGGTCACTAGACCAGGAAATAAAATAAAAGCATTTTTTCACTGGAATACCGTTGTCTGCCTGTCACTCCTGCACTGCATCACCGCTACACCTGTTCCCCTTACCAGCCACTTTGCCACACTCCTATTTTTAGCTGTTCTAGACCAGACACCATTTTAATTAAATGTTCTAGTGCAGTGGTCCCCAAACTTTTGGGGACCATGGACCACTTTCAAACCTCTACGTTTCTTGCAGACCACCATACATCCTAGTAATAACATTTTGGTTAAATACAAAAATGATATAAATTAAAATAAACTGTGGAAGCAAAATGTGTGACTTACGTTTCATGAAGGAATATTAGTGAGATGGATGTTGCTGTTTCAGTGAAGACAACTCTTCAATGTCCGGTTGAATTGATGTAAGTTTAAGTCTCAAATCCGGTTCCACATCCAACTTATTGCGGTACTTCATTTTGTGAGCAACCAGCGCAGAAAAGCCACTTGGATGTGGTTGAAAATGGCATCAAATATGTAACTGCTTTCTCAGACCGAACATGTAACCAAAACCCAATCAATTTTTTTGTGTGAAAACACTCATTTCAAAGCACTGTCACAAGAAAGTTCCAAAAGGTTTTCCTCTTCTTTTGATGACAAATTAGTGACAATTCACCATCCACATTCACAAATGGGTTTCTTATCCAATCATTTCTGCAGTCAGTAGCTGAAAAATATTCACATAGCTGTGTTCCTAAGCTTTGAAGATGTTCTTTGACGGCATCATTCATGTTAACTGGTGAGCTGTTCTTCATTTTCACCAAGGAAATCGCTCAGTGTAGGAAATGATTCAGAGTTTGACCTATCAAGACGACGGACCCATAGCTCCAGTTTCTTTATCATTACACTTTGTCTTGTACTTGAAAAATAGTTACCCCCTTTTGAGTCAATTTTGCTGACTGAAAATATCTGCTAAATAAGCCAAAACAGCCAATCATGAGTAATCACAGTAGCAATCATACAAATCAAAAGTATAGTCAAGCAAGAACACTCTTCACGTAACTCAAACAAACTTGTCAGCACTTTCCCTCGAGATACCCATCTAACCTCGGTGTGTAGGATCAGCTGCTGGTGTTCACTTCCCATTTTGTCACACAGAGCAGCGACTATACGGGAGTTAAATGGCCGGAACTTGATAAAGTTAACTGTTTTGACGGACTTGTCCAGAAACTTCTTTAGATTAATGGCATTTGTTTTGTAGCCAGGGCCTCCCTATGTATGTTGCATTGGGTCCATTTCACTGATGGTGCCACAGCACAAATACATGCTACTAATCCACTGTGCATACCCGTCATAGCATGAGCTCCATCGGTACAAATTCCAACTCAACAGTCCAAACAATACTATTGCTTTGTATGAATTCATTCAAAGCTTTAGAACATAGCTTATGCTGTAGCACGTGTTGGTAACGATTTGCAAAAGAGAAAATCTTCATGACCCTCCCCATTAAATTCATACTTGATGAACGTCAAGAGCTGGGCATTGTTGACAACATTGGTTGGTCCATCAGTTTGAAGTTAAAAGCTACGACTTTTTCTGATTCTTGATATGAGCTGTTCCTTTACATTTTCCGCCTTATCCGTTATCCTACATTGCACTGTATTGTTAGATAATGGAATGAATCTATTTTCTTCCTAGCATTTTCTCCGAGCACAGTGCTAACCATGTCCTTTGTTGCTGGTAAGATCAATTCTTCCTCTATCGTGTGAGGTTTCCCTGCCTTTGCAATACCCAACTCACTCCATAAGAAGATTCCACAGCTTTTTTGTTAACACTGCCAATAGCAATACACTGGATTTTTAATGACTCTCAAGCAGCTCTTTCAGTTTGTTACTAAAAAACTCCACGGGTTTATCAACAAGTTCTTTGTTCTTGCTTTCTCAGTGGTGCCGAAGATTTTCTGGTTTTAAACTTTCATTAGCTAACACTTCATAACAAACAACACATTGAGGCATCGGTTTATCTTCACTACCAGCACACATGAATCCCATTTCTAAATACTTCTTTAAATCAACAGTTGAATTTTGTAACTCGCTGTTTTGTTCATTTTCTGTCATGTTCTGCTTTAACAAGCTTTTAACCACAAATCAGTTTTCTTACCGCAGGAATATTTACAGTCTCTCCAGGGCCACAAAAATCATTTTACTTTTTCTGATTGCAGTGCATATAAAAAAATGTGCTTAATTAAGTCTTAATGTATCCATCCACGCATGTGAAAAAACAAAGCGCTCAGGACAGTAGCCAATGATGCAATGCACGGATGAAGAGATTTAATACTTATTATTATATGCAATGTAAAAAGTCTAAATTTTATTTTGTCCAGATATTTTTGAGAAAAAGCTAAAACCTGGGTGGTCAGCACGACTGAGATTGGGAAACACTGTTAACTAGGGAAACAGAGAAATGCAGAACGAACAATCGTGCAGGCATTTTAAAAACAAGCAGAGTAAAACTTTAATTAAAAAAAGGCCTGCTAGCTGCGCAGACCACTTCAAAGTGGCTCACGGACCACTGTTTTAGTGTATAAGTAAACACAGACTACTCTTTATAATGTAACAGAACAGCTAGTTTGGTTATTGTTTCTAATAGCTGGTTGCAATTATGAAAGATTATTAGTATTATTATTTTGCTGGTGATCATGCATAACAATTGTAGTCAGTTTCAAATGAACCCAACATTAGAATTGTGAATTACATACAATTTAACCAGCATGACTTTGTGCAAAGAATAGTTGCTGGGGTGGGCCAAAGACAATAATTAATTATTTTATTTACTTGATTAAAACATATCTGCTTATGAAGATAGAATGAGAATTGTATTACATTGTAAGAGACAAAAAAAGTAGATTTAAAAACAAATTTCAGAAGGACGCTGGGTGACCTTGTGTTTAATCCTTGCGTTTAAGTCTGTGTGCAGCTCTCGTGGAATGAGTTCAGAGTCTATTATTGTAGTCCAATTCTGACAAAGATAACTGATTTTTTTAATGCAGTGTTGGCGTTATATTTATGCACAGTCATCAGAGTTATTCTTGTTTGGTACTATAGCAGTGCAATGTTTTACTATTTTAATACTAGGGACAGTGGCAAACTTCGGTTACAGCTAAACTATAAGTGAGTGTAATTAAACTTGACTTTCACCAGGACATTCTTTCTGATGAAGTAAGAGTGCATTAAAAGCTGTTTTATAGAAGAATGTACAGCAGTGAGACACTTAATATTATGATCGTGAAAGAGTAAATTGACTGACTGAACAAAACTGTTCACAATAAAGTACATTAGAGCAATAGTACATATACATACCGTGAGAAATAACATGAAACATACAGAGCTATAAAACAGATTGTACCTGCATATGCCAAGTAACATCAGAAAACTAAAATGAATTAATAACAGCATTAGTATTGGTGGCATATTATAATATAAAGTGCTAAGCTGCATTCTGGAGCCAATTTAATCTAATTACTGAAATCTCTTATGAATAAAATCTAAATTACTTTCTCTTTTTGTTCTATTTCTAGCTTTTATTAAGAAAAAAATTATAAATATAATATGTAAAATCTGTTCACTGTATCTACTAGCCAGTAAACCCCAAAACAAGTTTATTTGTTTTTCAAAAACAGTGAAGAAGAGATGGACCTGAAATATACCTTAAGCAGCCACGAATGCGCAGTCCCTTTTGGTGACCAGTTAATTCAGGTTTCACTGAACTGCCATATTTGGCAGTGGAATTCCAGCACTAATGAACAATAATACTTGCATGTTCATTTACATTTTGGCTCATGTTATCCTTGGTGATTACCTTGCATTTACTTTAGTGCCAAGTCCTTCATGGTGTAGTGGTTGGTACTGCACGCTTCCAGGTTCTATGGATTCTAGAACAATTTCTGTGTGTTCATTTGGGCTAGTCGTGGAGATCTACTGGACCTCGTTGAATGGATCTCCCTGAAAAAGTGGCAATCTGAGAAATGACACAATAACCATCCTGCTTTATTGAGATTGCAACTCTAGCATCCATGGAGCTCAGCTTTGTGCAAGGGGAGGACATTTGAAATCTCAAATGGGAAGCAGCTCTGTGGATTCCTGTTTTTATGGCAATGGATGGAAATAAGCTACAGGTGTAGAGTACCCATATGGTTTTAAAAATAGTTAAAGGAAGCCTTTTCATTGTGTGCCCCAAAAAACAGCCAATAAAGACTGAAGAAGCAGAGTACACACATTAAGTGTGCCCACAGTCACATATCATTATTTTGAGCAACAATATGACGACATTAGGCTCTGTTTTTGTAATATAATTTGTGTTGGATATACTATAAATGGCACCTGTCTTTTACCTCTTTATCCAGCTAATTTTTTCCCCCACAGTGTGATTTTATTACTCACTTATTAACATTACAACACACAGTAGAAAAAATCAGTTTTATACGTTTCAGGATGGTGGTATATGGATCTGCCATAGCTTAGATCATTAAAATAGACCCTATCAGATTGATAAGCAGTAGCTTAACTGCCACTGCCAGGGGTTTCCCTTATCTTTGTACACGTAACCGCAATCTAAATAAATACTTGTTTTAGCACATTCCTTACACATTAGTACATTAAAATAATTGGATGTATTTCATTGTGAAAAACACATCATTTTCTTTTTGGGAGGAAAACAAAAACGTGTCCCCCATTCTAAATTATGAGACATTGTGTGAGATAACAATATACACAATTAGATTTAAGCACAGTCAGGTTGCTAAATCAGTGTTTATAATTTAAAGTTGTTCAGACATAACTGTAAAATCAGTTCTTATTTGGAGAACACCTGTTTTTCAAAATCCTACGTCTGTTGTTGCATATGAACATCCAAGGACCTAATCAAAGGTTATATACAGTAGCTGTTCATAGTTTACTGTGTAGCTTTTCATGACCTAAAATAAAAGCATAAGCCACTGTGTTAAAAGTTGGATTTCTCATATGTCTTAATGAATGTTAATCATTTGCACATGCCAGGCATGTTATTTCATGACCAGATTGTGGAAAATTGAATATTGTGTTCAAATTGTAATGTGTATTCAGAGCATTAAGATATTGTGAAATGATCATGCTAAAAAAAGGTTTGTGTGATGTTTTGCAAAAACCGAAGGCAGTGACTCTTGTCAATAAAAAAACAGGTTGAAAACATGCACAGATCTGTATAATATGTTCTGTAAGAGCAAATTAGTTTGTGGACTTTTTTAATGATATAATACTATTGCAGCAGTGAGGGAACAAAAATGTGTGTGTGGGGGTGGGGGTCATTTTTATTAATAAAAAATTATGATGTTTATAGGTTCTAATGCATTTTTTCTTGAAGTTCTTTATACTACACCATTGCAAAGGCAACCTATTATGCATTTTTTGTAAAGGTTCAAGATGCTGACCAAATGATCTGCCTTTCATTTACTTTTAGATAATCACTTCGTTTCAACCTCTGCCACCGCAGCAGCCCACCACTGGCTTTTCATCAACGTGTGCATTGTGTGCCAGGGCAAATAATGACAGAATATCTAACTAAAGAAAGGGTACTTAATCAGCAATCAATATTCAATTTGTTTTCATTTTAGCAGGTGTTTGTGAGGTACATTGCTGGGAGAGATAAAATGTACTGCTTTCATTAGCTCTCTTGTTTTTTTGTGCTTGAACATTTAAGAGCCAGATGTTCCGAGGTGAGGTGATCAGAATATTAAGTCTCCAGAGGTTGGTTTCCGTAGCATTTAACATTCCTTTCTTTATCTTCCCTACTGCACACTATATGCTATGAGGTGCAAATGCATGTGATGTTGGGCTGATAATTGATCTGTACTATCTAGCTGCAAACTTCTGTTTCTTTGTTTGTCTTATTTTTTCTTTCATTTATTTATTTTGCTGTATAATGCATTGGATGTATCTGCTTTCTGAATTATAACATATTGTTTTCAAATAACATATTTGAAAACCAATACATTTCAATAAAATGACAGGTGATGACAGGTGATATATACAGTAGATCTACATTTGTTGTTTTTATTCTGTTGGTAGATATTTAAGAGGAGGAGCCTTAGTAACAGTTGCATAAGTACTTTAAAAATGCAACTATTCTAACAAGGATTTTTTCTAAACTCAGCAACAAACACTTTTAAAACTTCAAATAGAGTGGGTTTATGCTTTGTGAATGGAGTTTCTGGTCAAAAACAAGAACATATACAGTAAATATAAATCATATTCCCAAGTCTGGGCATGAGGAAATGCTTTACTCATCAAGTTATGCACTGCAATACCCCCCCCCCCCCACATAAATGATGGAATTTCTGTACCAACTGCATCTCCATCATGCCACTTTAGTTCTGAAAAAAATGAAAAACTTGCACTGCAACTACAAATGTGTGCAGTTAACCAAATGCTTTAAGCAGAATTATATATTGTCAAGATAACCACATTTCTAGGACCAACAAGGTAAGTGGCTTTAATAGCCAAATGGACTTAAAGGATACTGTACTTTTCTAGTTTGTAATACTTAATTATATTCCTCACAATCAGCCTTCAGTTGTCTTTTCTGAAGTGCTTTTTGCGGGAACAGTGTGTAAGCATGGAAAATAATGATCCAAGCAGAAACATTAGACTTATGCACGCAATAGGATATTAAATTTTAGCTCAATATAATATAAAGTATCCCTTCAAAGTAACACATTTTATTACTGACCTAATATTAGATATGTATTAATACATGAATGTATTATTATTATTATTATTATTATTATTATTTATTTCTTAGCAGACGCCCTTATCCAGGGCGACTTAAAGTCGTAAACAAAAATACATTTCAAGAATCAAAGTACAAGTATTAATACAATTAAGAGCAAGATAACATACAATGACTTTGGTTCTAGCAAGTACAAGTATGACAAAATACGATTCAATAACGGAGCAGATAACAGTGTCAGTGATAGTTACATCAGGATATAATTAAATACAAAGTACTACAGATTAAATAACACTTGTGACAGATTACTGTACTCTAAAGTACAGGATTAAATGCAGTAAAATAGGGAGCAGATAAGAGCAAGTAAAGCGCATTAAGGAAGAGTGATAAAGTATCCAGAGGGAAAAGAGGAGTTCTACAGGTGCTGTCTGAAGAGGTGAGTCTTGAGGAGGCGCCGGAAGATGGTCAGGGACTGGGCAGTCCTGACATCTGTAGGAAAGTCATTCCACCACTGCGGGGCGAGGGTGGAGAAGGAGCGGGCTCTGGAGGCAGGGGAGCGTAGAGGAGGTACAGCAAGTCTTCTAGTGCAGGAGGAGTGGATAGGTCGAGTGGGGGTGTAGGGAGAGATGAGGGTCTGGAGGTAGCTGGGTGTAGTCTGGTCAAGGCATCTGTAGGTGAGTACAAGAGTCTGGATGCGAGCGGTGATTGGGAGCCAGTGGAGTGAGCGGAGCAGTGGAGTTGCGTGGGAGAAGCGAGGCAGAACACCAGGCGAGCAGCGGAGTTCTGGATGAGCTGGAGTGGACGGGTGGCGTATTTGGTGAGGAAGGGTCGGATTCTTCATATGTTGCTCAGGAAGAATTGGCAAGTGCGTGCCAGAGTGGAGATGTGCTGGGAATAAGAGAGGCAGGGGTCCAGGGTGACTCCGAGGTTCTTAGCTGAGGAGGAGGGAGAGAGTGTGGTAGATTCCAGAGGAATGGAGATAAAGAGGTGGAGGAGGGGGGAAAGAAATGGAGGTCAGATTTAGAGAGGTTGAGTTTGAGGTGATGCAAGTGCATCCAGGAGGAGATAGCAGACAGACAGGTAGAGATACGGGAGGGGATGGTGTAGTCAGAGGTGGGGAAGGAGAGGAAAATCTGAGCATCATCAGCATAGAAATGGTATGAGAAACCATAGGATGCGATGAGGGGGCCCAGGGAGCGGGAGTAGAGAGAGAACAGGAGAGGACCCAAGACTGACCCTTGGGGGACTGCTGTTGAGAGAGGGCGAGGTGTGGAGGTTGCACCACGCCAGGTTACCTGGTAAGTGCGGTTGGAGAGGTAGGAGGAGAACCAGGCCAGAGTAGTGCCAGAGATTCCCAGGTCAGCAAGAGGGGATAGTAGAATAGAGTAATCGACAGTGTCAAAGGCAGCAGGGAGGTCGAGGAGAATTAGGACAGAGGAGAGAGAGGCAGCTCGGGCAGAGTTTAATGAGTTAGTGACAGACAGGAGGGCGGTTTCAGTGGAGTGAGCAGAGCGGAAGCCAGATTGGAGAGGGTCGTGTAGAGAGTGGTTAGACAGGAAAGCAGAGAGCTGGCGGTGTACAGCCCGCTCGAGGGTTTTGGAGAGGAAGGGTAGGAGGGAGACAGGACGGTAGCTCTGGAGGGAGGTGGGGTCAAGGGTAGGTTTTTTGAGGAGGGGAGTGATAGAGGCTTGTTTGAAGGCAGAGGGAAAGAGACCAGAAAGGAGAGAGGTGTTGAGAAGGGAGGAGATGAAGGGAAGTAGAGCAGGAGCAGGAGCAGCAGCTTGAAAGAGGTGAGTGGGGAGGGGATCCAGGGCACACGTGGTGGTTTTGTGACCCTGGAGCAGGGAGGAGAGGGTAGCTATGTTTGCACACTCTTCGTTTTTAAGAAACACCTCAAACCCTATAGTATCAATTTAGATAAACACATTTGTATGGGTAGAAAACTAAAGCAAAGCTGTTTAATATATAATTGAAAACGACTGATAGAGTTAATCGTATTAGAAGTGTTAATTCCTGCTGGACTCCATTGGAGTATAAATTCCTTTCTGTTTACCTTGATGTTGTGGGATTACCCCTGCCTCACAACTCAGTGTAACAGTGTCAATGGGGAGACATTCGCAAGTGATTAGGAAGGGACCCATTTGCCACTATATGTATTAGATATGTACTATTATAGAATATAATTGTGATCTTTTAATTTGCGGCCATTGACCCAGACTTGTTATTATCTATTGTCATTTATAATAATGTATCTCTTTGTGATTAAATGATGATGCCCAGCAGAACACTATGATTAGCATTTCAGTTATTTATAGATTATGTCAGAGCAGTAATAAACATAAAACGTTGTTAATGTGTGGCTAATGAAATCTGGACATGAACAAGTTTATGAATTGATATAATTCATTTAAGTGTTTTACCAGAGCTGCTGGTTCTAGCCATAATTCAAAAGCTTAGCAGGGTTCACCGATTAGGTGGTAGACTAATTTGCTACAAAAAGTCAATGGGTTTTCATCGTCTTGAGCTATCATACTCAGCATGGCTGATTGCATTAGAGCTATACAAAGCAGTGCTCATAAATATATTTATTAAGCTTAATATTCCTTGAGATGACAGGACAGATGTTATCTCTACAGAAAATGTACAATTAATCTTTCTCTGTGTGTGTGTGTGTGTGTGTGTGTTTAGAGAAATATAGATAATATGTGATAACAGCAGCATAAAAGTCCAACAGAAAAAAGTGGTTGAAGCTGTGTTGTATTTTGTATCTGTTTATCAGAGAACCATCACCATTTGTGTTTAATTGAAATAGAATTATACATAGAAAATAAACAATAAGGTCAACAGGGAACTTGTAGAAAGTTGTGATTTTCGAATTAATCAGCATATTTACACTATTACACAGTGGGAAACTGTTTATACATGTGTTGCAATTTATATTGGTATTTTTTAAAAGCTTCAACATAAATGACACAGTACTTAAACCCATGGGTCTCTTTAATTGATATTGAATGCATATCAGGCCCTTTGTGTGCTAGCTATAAAAATCAAACCTCTAATAGTGCATGTGATGTCCTAAGTATAATATCTGTAAAAAATATGTGAAATTGTCAGGTAGGGTCAGACAAAGCAAAGCTCAAAACCAAGTAAAAGCAGATTTAGAGGACTATTAAACACAAAAAACTATATTTTACTTGATGGTAAGAGCTGACCATTCCAAAAAAAGACTGCACCCTTACCTGACCCATGTTCTGACAAGGCTTTCCAACACACACTGTTTAACTGGTACAGTAGGTGTGTTCACTTCAGACAACATGTGTAGTCACCACTGGACAGGTGAGGTGAGGTCTAAAACCTCACCTCAGCTGTTGTCATAGAATTATATATGAATTAGAAAAGCTAATTAGAGTAGTTGGAATATTAACACATCTGGAGTGAGACAAGTTATTAATTGTGTATTTTTCCAAGTATTCAAATATTTACAACTGTCATAACCATTAAAGCTTTTGTCTTTCTTTTTTTTTGGATTTTGGTTTTGAAGGACAGAAAAACTTGTGTTTGATATGCTGGAAAATAAATTTGATGTACTGTATGTGTGGCATAGTAATTGTACGGAACCTCTAAAGGTACATGGTGTACTATCGCATGCATACGACTTACTATAATAACTCGTGCACACAAGATAGTAGCCTTCCTATTTCATTTACACCATGTCCCTTTAGGGGTTCCGTAGTAATGAGATCATTGAAATGAGACAAATAATATGTTACACAAGCATTTTCCAACCAATCAATCCATGAGCCTTACCCGACAATTTCCTGTCTTTTTCGGAATTGTCAGTTCTTACCATCAAGAAAACAAAACTCTGAGGTAAATCACATACAAAAAAAAAGTGTATATAATGCATATAAACTAAATATATACTGACTAATATCTTGGCTGTAAATATTTTAAAAAGGTACACTTTCATTCGGTTTAGCGTCACAGACTGAGTTAAGGTTGGAAGCATTAAAAAAAAATTAAAAATCGGGATCCACAAGAACCACAAGTGACCTAAAGACTTCAAATTAAATTACCAACAGAGAATTATTAAACTGACAAATACCCACTAACTTACTCTTGATGGTGGAGTTAGCAAAAATAAACCGTGCATGCGTGAAGAAATATTAAAATAACTTGCCAAAAACTTTTTCAATTTTTTCGGTTCCAAAAAAAGGCACTAGACAACGAGTACTATCTGCCTGCCCTATATGATGTTTCAGTTGTTTTAGAGTTGCTTTAGTGCAAAAAAAAACCCACTGACTAATTTGTCAAAACAAATTTGTTCGCAATTCTTTAACTTCAAAACTACAGCACGAATTTTCACAAAACTTGGACAGAAAAAATCTGTCACACGGATACAGAGCATGTGAAATGCTGTCCTGCTCTGTTTTGAAACGGCTGAGAAAACATACCCCTCAAACTCGAGTTAAAACAAGGCTCTGCCAGCCGCTCTTATAAGGATAATAACTCTGTTTTGGAGCAACAGAACCCATTAAGGGAAATGTAAAAACAAATTAAAGATGTAAACACCAAATATATTTTTATCAGCTGTCATTTGGATCAACTGAATAGAACGTACCGTGTATTAAAAATAACAATCCTGATAATAATTATGTCATTGATATTATCAGTATTACTTAACATATTGTAAACTGACATAGCTATGAATAAAAAGTCACGCCTTGCAGGCCATTTCAAAGCAGTCAGAGGGTTCAAAGTGCTTTGTGAGCTGAAATCTAATCATTTCAATTAGCTAAATGAAGAACATTTTGAAAATGTCATGTAAGATTATCAGTTAATCATCCTGAGTTTTTTACAGGGTGGGTTGATACAGTAAACTTCAATGAAAATACAGTAGATTCAATTTGCCTGTTTTGAATTATTATTGCAACAGAATAAAAGCAAAGACAGACTCATATTTTGATATTTTTTTTCCAGCCACTTCAATAACACTGTATTCTTGAAACTGACCCAAATCTGTAAGACTTACAGACTGTCTTCTCATTATTACAGTTACACTGGCCATTCAAATAATATATTGTTTATTTAGGTTTTGTAGGCATAAAGCTTACTTTATACATGGTCACCCTGCTATCGCCCAATCATATTTGAAACATTATACAATATTGTGGAGCTACAAGGTCTGAGGATAAACTTCTTCCACGTCAAATTTTGCTATTTAAAAAAAAAAAAAAAAGCAGTTGCAGACAAAAGTATTTGGGCAGTTTAAACCACAAAAAATATTTCTATAATTTATAATTATTCTATTGAAATATATAAATTAGAGATTCAGCTTTATAATAAAAAAAAAATTACGTAACATGTATAAAATGAAAAATAACATGCAGAAACTAATTTCATCCTTTGACAAAAGTATTTGGACACCCTTACATTAGTATTTTGTGTGCCCAGCATTTGCTTCCTTTACAGCTATCAGTCTTATTTATATTTTGAAATGAGTTCCTGGCATCTTTCCGGAGATATTTTTGCCCATTCTTCAACACAAACAGCTTTGAGTTCTGCAGTTGACTTTGGTTTCCTTTATGCAACAGCAGCCTTCAAGTCAATCCACAACATCTCGATGGGATGCAAGTCTGGGGACTGAGATGGTCAATCCATAACAGAAATTCTTTTGTAGACTTCGCAGAATGCTTAGGGTCATTATCCTGCTAGACTACAAACTTCCGTCCAATAAGCCTTCTAGCACTGGGTAACAAATGAGAGTGCAAAATGTCTTGATATTTTGCAGCATTCATTGATCCTTCTACAATACAAAGGTCATCAGTGCCTGAGGAAGAAAAACAAGCCCATACCAACACACAACCTCCACCATGGTTAACGCTGGGCAAAATGAACTTTTCTTTAAATTCTTCTCCTCTCTTCCTCCAAACATAGGATATGGTAATAATGACATCTCTTCAGCAAAACTCATGCCTCTACTAAGTGTGATTTTAGTATTATTCATTTGAACTCATTTAGAAAAAAGCAGTGAAAATCATACTGTGTGCTACATCATTTTGCCAGCAAAATGTTATTTTGTATTGTGAATTGTTGCCAGACAGTGATCATGGATGTAAGTAAAAGAGATCTTTACTTCCAACTCCTTAGTTTTTTTTATACATTGACCGCTGAGCTGGTAAATCTACACATTCACAGATTAATCTATAGATTTACCAATTTTACACATGAACCATAACACACACACACACACACATTATATATATATATATATATATATATATATATATATATATATATATATATATATATATATAAATTTCCTGACACCACAACAATGTTCTATCTAAGTAATCTCCTATTTTCCTCATCCACAATGTGTACAGTATTTATTAAGGTAGCTGACAGCTGCAATTAAACTGAAGGCCTCTGGTGGAGGCTGTGTAAGATCTAGGCTTAACTGATTTAAATGTATCGTAAAACATCTAGAGTGTATTGTTTTCTTGAAGTCTTGCATGATTACTGTACACAGGACTACATCATTTGGAAAAGAATAACCATGTCCAGTTTATATAATGTCAAAGTTTATTGAACTCCCAATGACACATCCAGCGATCATAGTTTATTTATTTATTTATTTTTGTCAGCTCATCTGACTACAGTTCGTCCATTGAATGAGACATTATGAAGAAACATCATCCCATTTGAATGGTCAGTCACATTCTGAGGTAATCAAGTTGAATACACAGAGTGCTCAGCAATTACTTTACTACCCATATTTTTACTAAAGTCATACTTTATTAAAATCTGTATTGTGATTGGCAAACATTCTTACAGCATACAGTAAAATATATTGCACAGCTAACTGTGCCTTTCCCCTTGCTTTTGCAACACTCCCACAATATAACATGTAGTTGGGAACCATACAGTAATGTTAAAGGAGTGCTAACCTTTTTTTACCTCTTATTACCATTAGCAGCATTATCATTGGCCCACGTGAATATCTATACTTGAATTTGGATAATGCAGATATTTCAGAGAACGCTGTAAAAGCTGATGGTACATACAGGTAAATATTACTTCCTATCATGTGACCTACTGTGCAGTGATGAGGTACTATTAAATAGTTTATATCTTGAAATATCTATCCAGAATTAAAGTATAAAAGCAAGCAAAGAGTCAAACAAGCATGTGATAATGCTGGTAATGCTAATAAAGAGGTAGTGGAATAGATTTTAAAAACCCTATTTGGCCTTAAAAAGGCTGTTTACCAGACCCAGACAAGCATTCTTTTTTTTGCCTACATAGACAATTTACTGTAATGTACGTCTATATTAAAAATCCGGGTTGCAAAAAAACTGCCCCTGTCCGTTATACTAATAGGCTTATCAGGATCAATACCACAATGCATAATTCCCCAGTCTGAATTTTAAGTGTCTACAGCTTCTTTGTGCTTATTATTTAAATGTGTTCTTGAGAAGTAGAATTAGAGAACAGCAGATACCAAGGGCTGCAGTTCTAACATTTTTTAATATCAGACGGATTTTATTATATCAGAAACAAGTAAGACTGCTCTTTCATTCTCAATAAATCACAGAAGACCTTTTTTTTTTCTAAATTACATTTTTATTCAAATAAAAGTGTTATGTTTGTATTTGAACTGACAGCTAAATCTGATAATTAGAGTGCATGAAGTTGGCTTTGATTGGCATTGTAATTGGATTGTCTTTGGGCTGAAAACCTCTTATCTTTGGATCATGCCCCATGAAATTTGTTGGAGAAACTTTGCTGCCAGTCATTAAAGGCGCCATCTTGGGTTGCAAATTAGGTTTTACTGAGATGCTTTTTACCACTGGGAGCTTAATTTCAGTGAATTGCATAATGCAATTCCATTCTTATTGATTAATAATATTACAATTGCAGGTATCTTTTACAGCTTAGTGTTGTATTGCCAATGGAAGCTGCTGTTCCCTTTGTTTGAGTGTGTGTGTGTTTATAATTTAATGTACTGTTGTAGACTAATACCAAATCTGTTGTATGCTTTTAATACCTTAGTTTTTCCCAGATCATGGACATGTAAATGAAAAATTCCTTACTGTGTTCCTTGATACTATTCCTGTGGTAATTCATCTGATTTTAAAGTGTCTATGGATTTTATTAAGAGATCTTTGCAAACTGTGTTTGGATGTGCAGCTTCAGCTGCTCAAGTCAATAGATTTTAACACAAGTGAGATTGGCTGGTGCTGGTCAGATCAGGTAACTGTAATCCCCAAAACAGATTTTTTAAATTTTATTTGAATAGTAGGCCATGCAGATTTTTAAACAAATGTTACAGATAGTGAATGACGTCAGGGCATACCTACCTCACACTGTTTCCTGCACACAAGTGGGCATTGTATGGTATTGAGAAAGTTCTGAGTTGCATCTTAATCCTTATTATTGCATCTTGTAATCTTACACATAATTAAACAGAGATGTTTGCCATAAACCGGAATAAATCTTGCACTACAGTATTCAGCCAGGCTTTCTAAATATGGCATTGTTTGGTATGGGTTTTAATAGCTAACATTTTCGCGCTGGGAATGTCTAGGTTTCATGCAACCGAGGGGGTGTCCTATATTCTAGGGATGTGTCAGTGGCCATCCTTATGCAAAGACAGATGTCTTTTGTTGTTGTTGTTTTTTAATCAGTGAAATAAATGCAGTATATTAATGTATACCAATAAGTAGAGATCTCCTGAGGAATGTCAATGGATTAAAGGTAATTATTTGTCATCCACTAAAAAAAGCATGGTTAAATGCAGATGGAATCAAAATGAAAAAGAAAGAACGTTTTACATTTCTGAAAAGAGAGTGTACAAGTTTTAGAATAATCAGAGGCAATACAATTAGAAAACGACTGTTATACATAATGCCCAGGAATATACTCATTTGTAGTATATACAGTAAACAAATGTTCTACTGTACTGTATATACCTTTTAGACATGGAAATAATGTAATCTTATATAATCTGCAGATGAACAGATATATTGTCATACCTGCTTATAATTGCCTAGTACATTTAAATTACCCTTTGCTTAGCAACATGACCTTTTAGACATTACAGTAGCACAATACAATGATAGATTTACTTTAATTAATCTATTGCGTTATTGAGCCTCCATGGGATGGCTCAATGACTGCCTCTTGGAGATGTTGTTGCTGAGGTAGTAATGGAGAGGAATGGTGGGACAAAAACTGAAAAGTAAGGGCCTTGACTTGTTTAAGTAGGAAGTTGACTGAAGATTAGAAGGCGGGAGTCCTTGCTCCTGCCCCCTTGAACAGTAATACATTATAAAATGTCTGTAATTTAGTAAAACTAACATTCAGAGGTAACCTTTGCAGGCAGACGGTGTCAAAAAGAAATGGATGGGCCACAGAGGTTGGTCACTGCAGGGCAAGCCTGAGGCATGCTTTAGGGAAGTTCACATTGACACAGCTTATCACAAGTCTGGGGATAAATCAGACTTCACTGCTACCAATTCAGCACCAAATCATCTTGTAAAAGAAAACAAAGGAAACCATGAACAGGCCTCTACAATGATAAAACTGTACATCACAAAGCGTTTAAGTGCTGTATTTGAAAAGGAAACGTTACAGCCGAATACAATTGATGCAATGACTTAGCTGCTTTCTGGCATGCACATACCTAAAATTTGACTTTTGAAACATAAACTGTATTTTTTCCACTTCGAATGTCCCAGTTTCTTTCAAGAAATAAAAATGTAGGTTTGCATGCTTAAAGTTAGTTTGGTAATTGCATGAAATGTATTCTTGTAATTTTGGTAGGGCTGATAAAGCTATTGTAAGGTCCTTTTCAGTTTATATTGAACAAATACCACACAGAAGAAAATTATAATAAACTTATTTAAATTCCTGGCTATAGTATTTGTAAAATGTGTACTGTATAATTGTTTTTATTTAATCACACCTCCTGTAATAACAACTGCTTCAAATTTCCCACTAATATATATATACAGGCGCTCCTCGACTTACGACGCTTCGACTTATGACGCATGGCACTTATGACTCTTTTAAATTATTACCCTGCTTTGACGTTACGATATCAATACGGCATTTACGACACGGCGAGACGCGAGCCATGCGTCATGTGCGCATGCTCGGTGTCCGAACCGCAGTATATGTCGTGGTCGCCTGACTCAGTCACTTAGCGTTTGTTTGTTTTATGCATGTAACTGTTTTTTATAGAATTTATTTGCCCTTAACAATGTCTGATAAGAGCAGTGGACTCAAAACGAAACCTAAGCTGTGAACTCTGTCACATGATGAGGGGTTTAACTTCAGGCAATCGTATTTACAGCTAGGAGTACCGCATACACACACTGAATACGTCATTGGAAAGCCCAGAGTCTGTACTTTTAAACAAGCCAGGTAGGTGCATGAGTAATATACGCGTAACCACCGGGTCGCCGGCACCCCGAAATCAACGGGCTGAATGTGAAGAGTTAAATAAATGTAACGGGTCATTTTTGTAAAAATATATTATCTGGCCAAAGAGTCAGGAACGTAACCCAAATTTATAACATTGTTCCTATGGGAAAATGTGCTTCGACTTACAACGCGACTTTCAGAAACCAATTGTGTCGTAAGTGCGAGGACTGCCTGTACACAGTCGTAGTCAAATGTTTACATACCCCAATGGAAATGTATAGTTTCGAGAAATTTCTCAAAAACAAAGAATTTTAGGAAAAAATCTTTTGCAGGAAAAGTTTTGCTTTTGTGGATGAGGAAAAAAAGTTGTAGATGTCTACAATTATTTATTTCAGCAATTTTTTTTGCACAACTCCAAAAATGCTAATTCAAAAGTATTTATACTATTTGATGCTATGATAGTAATGTCTGCAAGTCTAGAAAATACTGGATTGTAGGTGGACATTCTTAGAGAGCATAAAAGGGTTAGGCATAGGATGATTGCTGTCATTACCAGTAAGTAAATATGGGAAAAGTAAAGAGCTATCTGAAGACCTTAGGCAGAAATTATTAAGTAGAAGAATTGTGTTAATAACAATCCCAGATTGACTGCCAAAGATATTCAAAGTGAATTGTATGCAAGTGGGACTGGGGTTTCCATTTCAACCATAGGTCAAGTATTGCATGGTGAAGGTCTCAATGGTCACAGGCCAAGGAAAAAGCCACTCTTAGGAAAACATAACAAGGACAATCGCTTAAAGTTTGCATGATGAATATCAGTTCTGGTCAAAGGTTTTGTTGAGTGATAAAACAGAAAATCAAGCTATTTGGTCATGCTGATAGGTGTTACGTTTGGAGAAAGTCTGGTGAGGCGTACAAAGAAAAGAACACCATACCTACTATCAAGCATGAAGGTTGTAATATCCTTCTATGGGGCTGTTTTTCCTCTAATGGCACAATAAATTTAGTTCCAATACATGGTAAAATGGATTGCATAGCATACCAAAATATATTGGCCAATTATCTGAAACCCCCTGCTACAAAACTTGGTTTAAAGTGCAACTGGACGTTTCAACACAACAACTATCCAAAGCACACATAAAAATCTACTTCAGAATGATTAAAGAAGAATAAAATCAAGGTTCTGGAATGGCCTAGTCAAAATCCCGATCTAAATCCGATTGAGAATCTTTGGTATGAGTTGAAGGCTGTGCACAAGAGAAGACCTGGGAATTTGAATGAACTGGAACAATTGCAATGAAGAATGGTCAAATATCACTAAAGAATCATGCCAAAAGCTCATTCACAAATAGCCTAGTCAATTAAAAGATGTTATTATTGCTAAAGGTGCCTCAACTAGCTATTAATTTCATTTTCCTTGTCAGTGTATGAATACTTTTGAATTAGCACTTTGAGTTTTGCAAAAAATTTGCTGAAATAAATAACTGTAGACATCTATGTCTTGTAACTTTTTTTCCTCATCCGTGTGTGTGTGTGTGTGTGTGTGTGTATATATACGTGTATATATATATATTCTATCACAACTTAACACAACTTAGGGAAATAGAAAATCCAGGTCACTGTAACAAAAGCCAAGGTGTTATTTATTTGTTAAAATGCATTATACACATTTTTGTTTGTTTGTTTTAAGGCTCAACATTCAGTTCTCTATCAAACCTCTTATACAAGGACTGTTGATCACAGCATATGAACTGTCATCTTATTTGCATTCTTTGGATGCATCATTATTCACAATATTTGATGTCCATAAAACACATTAAAACTATTTCCTTCAGCAAAATATCATCAGCCTGGCATTCTATACATCATTTGTATACTCAAATTGTAAAATGTAAATTGATATATATGAAAATGGACCATTAGCTTTTTCATTAATGGTAATAACACATTTTGTGTGTCAGCAGTCAGAGGATCCGGTGTTTGTTTGAGTCGAGCTGTGGGATAAACAGACTCAGTTGAAATCAGCTGAATGTGTCCTATGTACTGTATAGTATACATAAATTGGCTTTTATTTTCAGTTTGAAATAGGAAAGTATCCTTTTAAACATATATAATAGCTAAATAATGTATTGGCAATGTGTGAATGAAAGGTTTTGATGTAACAATGAATGACTACTTTGTTTTACATCCTGCAATCAAATACAAACTCTGTATTCGGCGACTACTTCCCGTGTTCAAAAAGATAATGGGCCATATGTATCTAATTGTAACTTGTGAGTTGTATTTGAAGTTATTTCAAGTTGATAGATTAAATATGATTTTGTATGTGTGGTATTTTTTTGTATATTGTTAAAGAACGCAAGAACAGTCTCATGAATATCATTCTGTATTTAGTTGATCAAAATAATTTACTCATGAGTTAAAGCTTTGTGCATAGGGCCTACGATAGATATACACATATTTCCTTTTCAAAGCATCAAAGTACCGTTGCATAATATATATATATATATATATATATATATATATATATATATATATATATATACACATATTTTTTTTAAATCACTTAACATTAGCCCTTAATGTCCAAGCTCATGTAAATGTGCATCTAAAGTGGAGCTTTTCAGTTTTTACTTCCACAAAATATCCAATGCACATTCAGTCATGGACATGAAATCGTTATTCTTTGCATTTAACAATTAACACAGAGAGGAATGAGTGACACATTAATCCTATTTGTAGTGCTCAATAGATTTGTGATTTTTTTTATTTAAAGGCATGTCTTTAATAGACTGATAATTGTCTTTATTGTTTAGTAGGTTTATTGTATGTGTCTGGCTTAGTTTATCTCTGAAATGGTCTTTACAAGATTTCTGAAAAGAGGAGGGGATCCCCAGTTCAGTGCAGGGGAGGTCTGAGGCATCATGAAACACAGACAGACTGTGAATGCTCAGACCAACTACCGTACTGTACCGACCCAGTGCTAAAGTCACTGAACCGACCTGGTTTCTACCTGGTCCTACACAGGCTGCTACCAACAGTGCTCACGGCCACAGCAAATGCTCTTCCTGCCTAGGGCCAGAGCACACCAAGGAGGCACTGGCGAACCACAATTTTCTGCGAGTTTGCTGCCACAGGCCCATGGCCTCTTTTTAGGGAGCCATCTGAAGTATTGGCGTCAGTGCACCACTGACATCTGGGTGCTTACTACCGTTCATACCGGCTACTCACTGCAGTTCAAGCACGGTCACCCTCCCTTTCGGGGACCCACAGGATGTCGCAGTGGTGTCTCAGGAGGTAGCAGCTCTTCTGCAAAAACGGGCTATTCACATGATAGACACCCTCCAGTTGGAGGAAGGGTTCTAGTCCACATATTTCCTAGTGCCCAAGGGTGATGGTGGCCTCAGACCGATCCTCAACCTCAGACAGGCAACCTGTATCTGAGTCGAAGGAGGTTCAAATTGTTGACAATGCAACAGCTGTTGCAGTCAACCAGCCAGATGACTGGTTCACCACTGCTCAAAGACGCCTATTTCCACACCCCCGTAAAACCACACAGAAAGTACCTGCGGTTCGCATTTCAGGGAACAGTGTACGATTTTCGTGTCTTCTCCCTAGCTCCCTGTGCCTTCTCGAAGTGGATAGAAGCTTTCCTGGCTCCTTTGAAACTCAAAGGCATCAGAGTGCTCAATTATCTGGACGACTGGCTAATTTGCGCCCAGTCTCCATCACAGGCAGAGGCCCACATAGAACTTGTCACCAGCCACCTTCAATGGTTGGGTCTTACAGTGACTCATGCGAAGAGCCAGCTCACACCTTCTCAGACAGCCTCCTATCTAGGAGTGTGCTTGGACTCCAGGTCGACGCTGTCCACTTTCTTGGATGACAGAGTGCGGAGAATAGACATCTGTTCAGAGCTCTTTCAGCTCAACAATGTGCTCAAGGTAGTGAATTTCCATTCTGGGCTTGATGGTAGCAGTTACCCAGACCCTTCCATTGGGTCTCCTGCGCATGCACCCTCTACAGACCTGGTTCAACAGCAGGGGTTTTCAGCCCGTGTTGAACCGCAGCTGCCTATTGACAGTGTCTTGTCACTGTCTAAAGGCACTCTCTTGGTGGAAACAGCCTGCCCATCTACACCTCGGTGTAGTGCTGGGCATGTCACCAGGAGGGAGATCGTTACCACAGACTGCGTGGAATGTCAGAGGTGCACAAGGTGTGTGGAACCCCCCTTGGTAGGGTCTCCACCAATGTTCCCTCTAATTTTTTTTTCTGTACTGAGCAGACTACAAACTTCTCTGAGCATTACTTTTCTGTCAATGGGCAGCTTAGTTGAATACTAAATATGTGATGTCATACTTAATATAAACTGCCCATACTACTAAACAATGATCACATCACCAGCAAACGTGATTGTCAGTAAATGCAACACAGGCAACAAATAAACTCGAAAATATCAGCAAGAACAAGACACTATAAATGTTCAAGATTTGAAATAGACTAAGGTTTTAACATCGTCCGACCACACTTTCCATCCTTTCAGTGCCTTCATATTAATTACCAAACCAAATAAATAACATATTGCACTCACACAGTACTATCTAGGATCAAAGAGAAACACAGGAAGCACACACCAATGCAGTCCACGTACTACTATAACATAACTTTTCTGCATTTGTATTGTTTTTTATTTTAAATGGTGTTGTACAGATGTTGCAGCAGTGTCATACCTTTTCTTTTCCTTTGTGTTCGTTGGTGTAACTTAACATGCAGTCCGAATGAATAATAATAACAGTAAAAAAAAAAAAAAAAACGATTTGCAAGCCCCGTCTTCTCATCAGTGTTAAGTTTTACACTATGTCGAGAGATCAGTGGGTGGGCACTGCATGTCTTAAAACGCACTAAATTGGCAATTGCTAGGTAGCTTTTTGTTACTCTTAACCAATAGGATTTCCTCGATGTCCAAACTGATCTACGCAAAGCAGGTGATTGACACCTCCGTGGAGGTGCAGCATTTATATCCAGAAAAAAATATACTGTATATATTTTAAGGGTCCTAAAGCTAGATTAGTGCTGTGTGTGAGATTTTATGAAGTGAGCGTGTGCGGTGCTGCACGGCCTGATGTTTTTGGTGCGCGGCACCTGCCAGATTGCTGCGCGGCCGCTCACGCGCGCAGCTTAGAGGGAACACTGGTCTCCACATCAATGTTTTAGAGCTGCAGGCAGTATACCTAGCCTTGCAGAATTTTTTGCAGGAGATTCGAGGGAGACATGTGCTTATCCGTACAGACAACACAACAGTGGTGGCTTAGATCAACCACTAGGACGGCCTCAGGTTGCCCAGTCTCTATTGTGTGGCCCGCAAGCTTTTGCTCTGGGCACACAAGAACCTCCTCTCACTATGGACAGGACAAACTGGGTGGCAGACCTCCTCTCAAGCAGAGTCTCCAGTGTCTCAGAGTGGAGGTTTCACCCTGAGGTGGTGAGCCTCATTTGGGAGAGGTTCAGGAGAGCAGATGCCTCCCAGGAATCAACCCACTGTCCCCACTGGTTCTCCATAATAGGTGGGGACCCACTGGCAATAAATGCCTTGGCACACCAGTGGCCGAGGCAACTGTTATATGCCTTCCCACCACTGGAGAAAATCAGGCAGGACAGAGCCAAGGTGCTCCTAGTATTGGCCCAAGAGACTCTGGTTTTCAACCCTGATGCAGCTCCAGAGCGGCCAGCTGTGGAGACTGCCCAAGCACCGTGACCTGCTCTGTCAGGCACAGGGGACCTTATTGCATCTCGACCCATCATGTCTGCAGCTCTGGGTCTGGCCCCTGAACGGCTGCATTTGAGCCATCTGGGGCTTTTTAATAGGGTGTGGCGGAGTATCCCGCCCCTATATATATATATTTGTGCACTGTTTTATTATTTGTATTATTGTTTGCGGCGTGGATAAGAGCGCCGTGTATTGTTATTGTTTTTATATTTTAAAAACCTTGTGAGGATGCGTGGCTGATCAGCTACTGATTATTTAACTAGCTGACAGTCACGCATCCTTACTAAACTCATGCAGACTGTGGCCGAGGGGTAATAAGATAATTAACAGCTAGTTAACCCCTCAGCCAGAGTATAAGAACCTGCAGCTGTCCATGCTGGGGAGGGTGTATTAGGAGTGAGAGCGGAGAGAGCGAGGAGAGAGAAAACTAAATTTAAAAACAACTGCTAAGTATCGTGCTGGTGGTAAAACCAGCACGCTTATTTGTTTGTTTATTAGTTTGGCCAACGTGCCCTTTTGTTTCTGTATTGTGTTTGTTTAAATCTTTTGTTTTTGATTTATTATTTAATAAAAGATGCTGAACACCATAGCGTTTCAGCTCTCTCACCTGCTACTTCCTGAGTCTGTGTTTCTGGTTTGTGACGTCACCACACCCCACCACTTCAAGCCATCCTTCACATAGGGTCATTGACAGCCTGCAGAATGCCAGAGTGCCACGTGATTTTTTTTATCAATATCATATCGAAATATCGATATTGGTGCCCACCCCTAATATCTATATAATGTGTGTGTTATTGTTATTATTATTAATTAATTTATTTATTTATTTATTTATTTGCCTTTTCTTGTTTGTTTAGTGTTGATTTTATGTAGAAATGCTGTATGTGCCCTATATTTGAACCAAATGCTATGAACCTAAAGTTAAGGTAAATAAAAAAGTAATTTGCCTAACATATTTGCCTTCAAGACAGACAATAATGTGTAATAATGGTGTGGACATAACCGTTCTTATTTAAACTCGACTGTCCTGTCAATGCTAAACAATTAATTATGACTATTGAATTAATAATCCATCTGTTAAAAAAATACAGATAAATAGCCTCTGATGTTAAGTATCTAAAAAAATGCCCTAAGTAAAACAGTTCACAAGGAATTGCACTGTACATTTAAATTACCATTTGCTAAGCAACATGCTCTTTTAGACATTCCAGTAGAGCAATACAATGATCGATTTACTTAAACTTTCTACTGAATCTTGAAAAATGGCTATCAGTAACCTATCCTTTTGTCTTAGCACAGTTATTCACTCTGTGTATTAAATTTCCTGGTGAGGAGCAAGACATTAACAAAAAGTAACAGATAATGTGGACATTTCATGCATAATCTGTTATATGAGATATGTATTAATAGGGAAATTGTGATGCATTCAATTATTTTGAAATGCCTTCCAGAGATGTTTTGATTTGACTGCACTCTCATTGTGCCAGCACAGCAGGGAGCATCTTGAGTGATGAATAACCTAATCTCCTAATCTCAAAATGGGCACCATTCACAGCTAGTATATGAAAGAGTGGCCAATAAAATTAAAGCCGCAGTATATAGAAAAAGACAGCTTTAAAATATTGTAATCACGTTGAATTACTTCTGTGAAAATTGGAAAACCCAGACACATCCTTTTATGTTCACACCACTTCCTTTATGGGAGCGCTTTTAATTAGAACAACATTCTAATAAAAACTATTAAAGCTTTTAGACCATCATAAGCACCCATTTTGCTAATGCCTGTGTTGGTAAAATAACATAGGGATTGTACGTGCAAAATTAAGTAAGATATGCATTGTTCATTTTGCAGTTGCCTGTGTAGCATAAAGCTCATTTGCAGTTACCAGCAAACCATCGTCTCATCATCATGTAGTGAACAATAGGCTTGTTCCAGTCAGAATTCAAGAGTATTATATTGTGTGCATATTCAAAGTAAAGGCATCTGTCAGACTGTGCCACCGCATGTCTATTTTCATGATGATCTTTGTTGGCTGTTGTAAAGGAATGTGGAAAAGCGTGGAAACAGTCAGCCTGACGCTCAGCGTTGTCATCTAAATGTCTTAGCACATGTAAATTATCATGTATTTCATACCTGCTCTACTTACACAAATGATATGCTTCTTAGCTTGCCTTTCTTTTCAGACTGATTTAAGTGTCCTCAGTGAACATTATGTACAAAAAACTATACTTTTGTTCTTTACTGGGGTCTTGCTAAATTATACCTCATTTCTTACAATCTGCATCATTGTTTTTTTTTCACAATAGTAGCTTTCTGAATATGACTTGTTTTGTTGCCCCTGCTTCAGTGCATCTCATAATCTGTAATATACTGTATATGTCTTAATAAATTAGGAATACCAAATATGGAACTATTATAAAAACACTGTAATGTATAATCTGTCTGCTTTTGGTAGTAGTCATAGTAGTCATATGAATATTATTGTATTACATGGTGAACTGTAATGTTCCTATCAACTATTGTTCTATAGTTTTGTTCTCAGTTGTCTGCTTTTATGGAAAACATAAACAAGGCTGGCATATTTATCAGAAGACTGGATATAAAGAACTGTACATATAAAAATGTAATTCCATGTCAGGGACACTGATAAACTACTCAAGCTTAATTCTTGTACATTCTTACACTACAGCAGAACCTAGCAATGTTACAGCCTTACCATGTGCAACTGGGTGTACATTCCTCTTCTTCTTCTTCTACTTCTTCTTCTTCTTCTTTGAGAACCACCCAACCTTGATTAATTAAGAGTTTTATTGGGAAAATCATAATCGTCTAGTGGTAAAGGCATACATAGAATCATGTGAATCATATTTTCTCCACTTAAACAGAACTCTGTATAGAGTTAGACTGCCTTAGTCGGATCAGTGGCATAATGCAGCTGTTACCTGAATGAGACATCTGCAAGTTCCAGATGGAGTTAGGCAGGAACAGTGTTTGATATGTACCAGTGGCATAAAAGCAAAATGCTGCAGTTAGTTAAGCATGTGTAGGGGCGGTGGCTTGAAATGTAGCTTCTTTAAACTCACTTAACTATATTTTTGTAGCAGTTAACGTCAATGAAGTAGAGGGATATTCTTAAATTCAACTTTTTGGGAACTAAATAATACGTTTGTCCCAGTCCGTATTCTATTGTTTTTAAAATATTTTTTAAATCTTAGCAATAGTTATTTGTAATAGATCTTACTAATGCAGCTATTCCAGCTCAATCTTACAAATGAGATTTCAGCAGCAGGCATACTTGATTTTACATCGAATATCTTATTGGGTGGTATAAGATACAAGCTGATATGAACTCCACGAGAGGTCAGAGATACTACCCACAAGTGGCAATTGAGGTTTTAATAGAAAAACAAAGAGTGGACACACACCCAAGCAGCATAGCCAAGGTGCCAGACAACGGAGCAAAGCTGAAATCAACAAAGAAAAAGGGGATACACTCCATACATACACTCCAAATGTTTTGAGAAAGAAACCAACGTTTCAGCTACAAAGCCTTCATCAGGGTATATGAGGTTTTAATAACAGAATACAAAAGCATATACTTCATCCTTAAAAATAAATATTTATTGCTGGGGTAAAAATAAAGGCACACATAAAGAACATCCTTGCAACCAGTAAAATGAAGACAATATTATGAGCTACAGAGTTTCAGCAATCCAGATATATTTTTTAAAGCAGACACGAATGTTGCCATTTTAAGAATAACAAATGATAATTAAAGCTCAAATTAATGCATTTAAAACTCAAAAACACAAATAGACTTTAATGAAATATCTGTAGTAGTGCCCCTATAGTATCTGAAAGTAACAATATTAAAATAGAGCAACAATAAACAAATGTAATTATATTGCATGGACACATGCCCAGAAACACTTCACTGCAGATTATGTCTGCCTTAGCTCCACTGTGAACTTTTGAAAATGGCTAATTATTGTGTTAACAGCCCCTTCACATGATCGGAGCTAAATATATATATATATACTGTATATACTGTATCTTGCAAAGAAACAAAATGCATTTAATCATACAAGCAGGACAATAATAATGTAATATTGATTTCACATATATTTTTTAACATTCTAGTAATGTTTTAGAGTACCCAAAAGTATAGACACCTCCAATCTGTTTGCAGCCTTATATTGTAGTTCTAAACAATAACATTAAGCAACAAATATATAATACTGTAGTTTATAACAATTTATTTCAATGGTTGTTTAAATATTTGATTATTTTTATTGTTCATAATTTCAAATTCCGAGTTTTACAAAATAGTTCTGATTAATGTAATTGAAAACGGTTCAGAAGAATGTTCATATATAGTACAACATAAACACATTTCCTAAGTGGTAATAATATCAAAGTGAATTAGAGCATTTTGCATTGAAAAGCTGGTGTGTGTATTTATGTTACCATTTTTTCCTCCTCTTTATATTTATTTATGTGTCTTACATACAGTAGAGCTGCTGTTGCCAACCTTTTTTTTGAAACTGTACCTCTTCTATCTGGAGGTTTGTACCCTTTACAATTTTCGCTGATAATACAGTTGAAATAAAATGCAGAATAATCTGATTAACACATTAGTTTTTTTTGCGTTTATTTAATATACAGTGCTGAGAAAAAGTTTGTCCACCGCTTAGGCGGTCCACCCGGCATCGACGCCCTAGCCCACGAGTAGCCCAGGACATTCCTTTATGCGTTCCCACCAGTACTGTTGCTCCCGGCCTTCTTGGAGAAGGTACGGTTAGAGAAAGCAACAGTTCTCCTAGTGGCCCAGGAGAATCTGGTTCTCGACCCTATGCCAGCTTATACAAGGCCCGCCCTGGGAGATCCAGCTTCACCTGGATCTCCTCAGTCAGACGAGAGGCACTCTCTGGCATCCGGAACCAACTTACACGCCGACTTACAATTGTTACAAGATATCACATTATTTTTTACATACAATTACCCATTTATACAGTTGGGTTTTTACTGGAGCAATCTAGGTAAGGTACCTTGCTCAAGAGTACAGCAGAAGTGTCCCCCACTGGGGATTGAACCCACGACCCTCCATTCAAGAGTCCAGAGCCCTAACCACTACCCCACACTGTTGGTATGACCCCTGAACGGGCCCGCTGGACAGCCCTAGGGCTATCAGACGCAGTTGTGGGCACTTTGCAGAGCACCAAGGCAGATTCCACTAGGTCGCTGTACGTCTGTAAGTGGAAATATTTTCAGAACTGGTGTCTGACTGGAAGTAATGACCCAGTTTCTTGCCCCATGCCAGTTATCTTGCAGTTTCTGCAAGAACTGCTTGATGCTGGTAGGTCACCTTCCATATTGAAGGTGTATTTAGTGGCTATTCCAGGTTCTACCGCTTGAATGTGGTAGATCCTTCTTTACTTTCAATAGGCACGAGGGTCCTTGAGGTTGCATGCTCGCACCACTAGCCTAGGGTTAAGCGGGTCTCATGTGTCCCTCATAAGCTGCCGTTCCTTCTCCCTCGCGACGGCTCTGGTATACGTTTCCCATACGTAATGTGTTGGTGGTAGTCTTCAAATTGAAAGGGAACGTTAGGTTACTTACCATAACCTTGGTTCCCTGAAAGAGAAGTCAACCACCAACCAGCGAGGTCGCATCGGTCACCCTCACGGCTTCGATACAAAAAGAGACATGGCTTCCGTGGAATGGCGGTTTTAACCCATCGGTAGGCGGGACCGAGGATGTCATCCAGGAAGGGGCCTATCGGCAGCTCTGGTATAGAGAGCTCAGTGTATACCTACCAATAGGCAGGCATTTCCCATACATAATGTTTTGGTGGTCTTCTCTTTGAGAGAACCAGACTTATGGTAGGTAAACAGAATTTAAGTAACCTTAAATTCTGTTTTTTTCCATCGGCAATTCACTTTGAGCTGCTGAACAAAAAAATGAAATATTTATGCACAGTGGTTTAGAGATAATATATAATAATGTTAAAAAATCAATTCAAGGTCATTATTTTATTTTACTTTCATTTTTACATGTGCATTTCTGAGTAGCCCTGCGTACCCCATATGACCCTTAGAAATACGCGTACCCCAGGTTGAAAACATCTGCAGTAGAGTATTCGCAAGGCTTCTATTTTAGGTGACGGCTCATAGTTTTTTGGGTTTTTTTAGGAAAAAAAGAAAAAAGAGGAAACTTCATAAAGGTAGAATATTGACTATGCCCTCTGATTGTCTTCAGCTCTGCCAACATCCTGTCATGTACGTGTAAGTGTATGTGTGTCTGAATGCGTTTTCGTAGCAACTGTAGTATATACTGTTTGATTCTTTAGTGTTTAGTTCAGCGCCTATAAAACTTTCAGGGTTCTTAGTTTAGCTCCTGCCTCAGTACCATGGAAAATGCAGTTGCACTGATGATAAATAAAAGATTAGACTGGGTGCTACTGAAGAACAGAGCAGCATGTCTCTGCCACAGCTCGAGTCTTATCTGATTCCGATTTGTGTATCCCGTGGGAAACAGCAAAATATTGAAACAGATGGTTTGATATTTCCAAGGAATATAGTGGGCTTTATTAGCGCCATTACAGTCCCTGACTGACGGCTTTCATTTTTTTTTTTTTTTTTTTATCATATTAATCCGTGCTACTGTATGTAAATGTTATTCCTCTCTGCATAAGAGAGGCAACCAATGATTTGTAATAAATGCTTATGAGTGCTTGTAGTACATCTGTTATTATTATTATTATTATTATTATTATTATTATAAATAAACATCTATTATTAAGTTTAAAAAAACATATTTAAAAAAACAATTTAAAACCGTGGTTACAGTAGTCCATTCTTCATAAAACAAAAAAAAAGAAAAAAGAAAATGCCTCTAGTTAGAATTGTGAGCAATGCAGTTGTAACCGCAACATTTTGGTTATTAAGAGACATTTCACAGCTAGCTTGCTTTTGTTTTATGGGCTCTCGGAACCTATAATAGTGCTGTGGTGTCAACAACTTGCTAAATTGTTCACATAGAGAACAAGTGCTGTTCTTAAATGCACTTGGTGTGTTGTACCCTGTGTTAACCTGTAAATAAACAAAATACTGCAGAACTCGAGATTCTGCCTCTTAGGCAGGTGAAGATCAAGTCATTTGGATTATTATGTGCAATAAAAAAAACAAAATAAACTTTATTTTGAATACAGGGGTATATTCAAATGTATTATTTCACTGATCCATAGCACTGCAGACATAACTGTGAAACGTTTTAAGTGACAACTACATTCTGTATTACTGTAATTGATCAATGACTGCTGTTCGTTTAGAGAAAGCAAAAGTGATCAACAAACAAAAAACTCCATTATCCTGAGTGCCTGCATGACCCATCATTTAGTTATTCTAAACTCATAGCACTGTTTATCCATAATGTCAATTTTGAGGAATGGTGTGGTGACCTATGGAGCTAAAACAATAAAAAAAAAATAGTCAGTGGGTCTGGGTTTTCAGCTTACACTGCAGAACATCATGCAAAGACAAAAGCAATCAGTTAATGTAAACTGTAGAGACTCAGTGATGTCCGTGTGCTGTGGCTACAAAGTTACATTCTGAGCATATACCATACTTTAACAATACAGCCATTGCAGGTATAGTTCTGGTTACGCAGCATCACAAGTGAATACTCTTTTTGATTATTTAACCATTATCCAATCAGGAAGGGCAGCTGTGGTTAACCTGTCACTCAATCTGCATCTAAAAATATAATATTCAGAGAAAGATAATCCGACACAATAATCTTTTCCTCAATGGGCTCATTGTATTGTATACACTGTAAAGAAACAATTGGTTTAATTAGTTCTGTGTGTGATCTTGAGTCCATATTATTCAATTGAAATATTTCCTGATTGACTGGGAATTGGAAACCAGTCCTTAATCCTTTGTATATGCCTGTAGAATGTTAGATGCAGAGTCACAGGTTAACCACAGCTGTACTTTCTGATTTCTCCTTGGTGTGGTCGAAAGTATTGGATAATAAAGGTTAAACAATCAAAAACAGGATTTACTGGTGATGCTGCATAAGCAGAACTATGGGTTATTAAAAATATCAACCAACTGAAAAACCTGCAAATGTATCTTTCTATATATTATTAATACATCATTATTAAACTAGATAAATGGGGGGTAAAATAATTGATGTGGGATCAATTCTGATGTGGGAAAACAAGGAAACATCAATACACAGCATGAAACACTTTTCCAAGTAAACTGAGTCACACTGGTGTGGATGGCAATCCATATGCATTACAGGACAGTGCTAGGGTTTATGCCACCGGCCTGCACTGTAAATTACACATAATATCCAAGTTCTTTAAGCTACCTTGTGTGCTGTTGCCTTCTGAGTCGCCCTGCATACCCCATATGACCCTTAGAAATACCCCCAGGGATATGTGTACTACTCGAGTGTCCTCACAGCCACAAACTTTCCAGAACTTTACTGTATTTAAAGCAATAATTAAGTTAACGTTATTTATTAACTTGATTAAACATGGTACAACAAAAGGGATTCGTTCGCCATAGTTTCTGTCTAGCCAGCCTAAAGAGCAGCTTAGATCTTTACAAGGAACTTAATTTTTTATGGGAAACCACAATTAGCATGTAAGTTTTTGACACTTGGTTTCCACAGCAGATTATATATATATATATATATATATATATATATATATATATATATATATATATATATATATATAGTGTGTCCTTATTAAGACCCTGTTCTTAAATAATACTACTGAATAAATATCAGCTTCAAGGTGGTAAGCATGACAGTATGAGAGAGCAAACCTTTTATTTATTTGCTCTAGGCTACATTTGAATCATTATGCAGTTTCCAAACCGGTAACTTTATTTTAATGAGTACTACATCACTTCTTATGGACACCTTTTAAAGTTCAGGGAATCAGAAAGTTGTGATTTCTAAAGTGGGTTATTTCATGTTGTGTTTGCTCCTGGAAAAAGCACATCCACTGATTATAGTAAAAAGACTGTTTAGATTTATGTTGCTGTTTCAGTCTGTCTCATTAGTTCTTTTTTTACCCAGCTAGATTTAATATACAGTGGTTGGACAAAAAAATGAAACACCTGCCATAATCAAGGGCAGCCAGGTCGGCAATGATTCAACATGATGAGAATTGTTATGTCAAATACCCTGACCATTCCTCAACGATTACCACCTGAAGTACTGTATGTACTTCAGGGAAGTGGGGGGTGGAAATCTCTAGCAAAATCTGTTCTCAAGAATGATACTTTGGGCTAGATTCTCAAAAAGCTATTTACTCTAAATCATCAATAGCATATTTGTTTCTGTCCTGAAAGAAAAAAACAGCACTACAATATATATATATATATATATATATATATATATATATATATATATATATATATATATATATATATATAATATTTAGGGGGTGGTTACTGTTCTAATAAGCCTTGTGGGTCCTATTCTCAAAGCTTTAATTTGAAACTGTTCTAGACTGTGCTTGGTCTATTATCTATAAACCTTTATATAAAAGTGTGTCTGCAATAGTTTTAGTAGAGTGTCTGAACCAAGGTAATCCTTCTTTACTGTACAGCCATACTTTTAGTAAATGCATGCAGTCTTCCACTGGAGACTTACCAATAGTATAACTAAAGGTGATGAAACTATTGCACTTTGGGCCAGACCAAATCAAAGTTAGCACTTAGCAAACGAGGACGCAAAAGCATTCGCGGTAATAAAACACAAGAAAAATTCCAAAAAAATCTCGCGGAACCAAACAAGCCCTTTTCGCCCTTCAAAGGGCAGTTGTTGCTTGTTGACTACAAGTGGGTTGAGAAGGGGGAGTGGTTTGCTATCGCCCAACCAAATCTACTCAATTCCAACTATAAATCACATCGAAAGACTTTCGTAGGACCGGATTTTATAGTCAACTTCAAACTTGTGGAAAGCTGTTCTGTATTAAGGAAATAGTAAAAAAAAAAAAAAAAAGAAAACACTAAACATCCTGATATTTGCAAAAAACAAACAAACAAACAAAAAAAACAGTAAATGCCTCAAGACGCTCCACTGACCTCATATACTGAACACTTGCACACAATGGCTAGGAAATGGCTAGTTTTGGTTTTGTGATAAAGAAAATGCGATATGGAAACTAGCGATATTATCACATAAACACAGTTTCGCAAGAGCTATCAGGGTTTGATTTGGTCTGGCCCTTTGTCTAAAATACTGTCACCAAGTGGTCTTTTATTATTATTATTATTATTTATTTATTGGCAGCCGGCGTACGAGCTGGCCAATGGCAGCCGGTGAAAAAATACAGTTTGGCGCCCCCTAATCAAAAGGGGATGCCAACAAAAAACGGTCATTAACTAACCCAGTATGTTTTTTGTTTTTTTTTGTAAATTAAACGTTCAAAACAAAGGGGGGGGGGGTGGTACAGAGCATGCCACCCAGAGCCCACTGGTCGACAAAAGCTGTCATGTCGGCGTGTTCCAACGCCACCCGGGAACGAAGGAGGGCCCTGAACATGGCCCCACAGTCAAAGAGACCCTCCCCGATGATCTTACGCTTCCTGGTCTTGTAGGTGGTAAGTTTGCCAAGAGCCAGGAGCAGATTCACCAGGAGGTCCCTCATCTTGGTGGAGCCATGAACAGGGTGCCCGAAAATAAAAAGGGTAGGGGAAAAATGCAGCCAGAACTGCAGCAAAAGGTTCTTGAGGAACACAAAGAACGGCTGCAGCCTGGCGCAAAGGAAATAAATATGGACTGACCGCAGAAAGGGCATGCGGGGTCCGAGTCGGTGAAGTGACGCAGGACCTCTCCTGACGCGAGCGCTCCATGCAGCACCCTCCATCCCAGGTCCCCAGCACCTCTGGGGACCAGCGGGGAGTACAAAGCCTCCTACTGGGGACTCTCGCCCTTCGGGGGTTGGAGGGGCTCCCGCCAAGCGGTGTCTCGGCGGGAGACGAGGGCGAGGAAGTGTAGGGTGTGGAGCGCCATCGCGTACAGGGTCCTCCTCGACACAGAACGAAGGGGGGTCGAGGAGAACTGCGAGATCCTGCTCAGGTGATTCTCGAGGGAAGGCTGAGGGGGAGCCCGATCCTTTGGTTTTATCAGCAGGACCGGAGAGCCGGGGGTAGGGAGGGACGATGGCTCCCCGGTCCTGAGGACCCCCTCGAGATACCCGACAGAGTCTGGGTGCAAAGCTGCTTTGCACTCCCGGATCGCTCGGCGGGCCGTTCTGAGGGTCTCCCGACTCGGGAGTCAGCCACGCCGAGCGTTGGTGATCCAGGAGGGGTGCCCGACCTTATGTCGGAGGAGCGAACGCAGTGAGCGTGGTTCCTGGTGACATAGAACCTGTCGATCCGGGACTGAGACACCCGCCCCTCCCTCACCCTGGTGAAGGTGAAGGCGGGGACGTCTGGATGATGCCAACGCCAGATGTCGACCAGAGAGAGCTGAGCGGTCAGCTCTCTCAGTGCTGCCAACGAGAGAGGGTAGTGTTCTTGCCCCCCCCCACTGTGGGAAGAAAGGACCCGGAGAAGAGCGTCGCCACCCCACAAGAGGTGCCGGTGAGATGGCTGAACGACACTCCCCCCCCCCCCCCCCCCACTCCAGAAGCCAGTTGGTTTCCGCCTCTGGGGTCGTGTTGGTTTCCTGCAGGAAGCACACAGAGTAACCCCCTTTTGTCAGGTAGGAGATTACCTGGGCCCTGCAGAAAGGGTCCCTACACCCGTTGACGTTCACAGTACTGATGTGATACATGATCTTCTGTCAGGAGTTGTCGGTGACGCTCACGGGAGATCCTGAGTTCTCCCGAAGCTCACCAACTTGTCGTGTAACTTGTGGGCCCGAATGTGCACGTTCGAGCCCAAAGTTTTATTGGCGTGGCTGGCCCTGAGGAAGGACCTCACAGAGGTTAGGATCCTCTGGAAGTCCCCCCATTTGTCCAGGGCCAGCTGTACCTTGTCCCTGCAGTGGACGATGGCCTCCAAGAACTCCAGGAGATCGGCCGCAGGGATGTCCGGAGAAGGGGCGGACAGACTCTCCCTCTCCCTCAGCTCTCCATCGCCCCCCTCGCAATGGTAAAGCACAACACACTCCCGTTGGTGGGTGAGCGCGTTGCGCCTTATCTTGAGCTTCACCGGTCCTCCCTGCGCCCCACCCCCAGGGGATTGGATTTCGGGGGCGCAGACGGGCGCTCGGTGTATGCTGCCGAGCCAGATGGTTTGGTCCCCGGTCTGGGTCCCTCCTTTGAGGTCCGAGGCACGGTCTCAGGCCCGTCCTCTTTCCTCGAAGGAAGGGGATCCACCCTCTCGGGTCCTTCCCCTCCCTTCCCTAGAGAAAGGGGATACACCCTTTCGGGTCCTTCCCCTCCCTCCGCATCAGTCACCGGGCGATGTTTCCCCCCCAACGGCCTCACAAGGGCCGGAGCCCTCGTCGCCGCCGGAAAGGGCCCCCTCGGTGACTGGAACCGGCCCCTCGATGCTGGGTCGGGGACCAGTTTCTTGGCCCCGTTGCACTTCGGGGAGGGGATCTACCTCGAGGGCACCACCTTCTGCCCTCTCTGGTTCTTCCCCTCCCTTCTGCACTCCGGAGACCATTGTAAGCGTAGGCTCCGCAGAGCCCACGTCTGCCTCGGGGGATGTTTTCTTATCCCCCTCCGCGGCAGCACGAGGGCCGGAACCCCCGTCGCCGCAAGAGAGGGAAGCCTGAGGCAGCTCTTTTTCTGGTTGGTTCTTCCCCCCCCCCCCTCTGGCCCCTCAGCGGGGGTCGCCTGCATGGGCTCCGCGTTACCTGTGGAGCCCGCTTCTGCCTCGGGAGCTGTTTCCGCCGCCCCCTCCTCAGCAACACAGGTTTCAGGACCTGTGTCGCTACTGGAGGAAGGCGGTGCCCGAGGCAGGTGTTCTTTTGGGGGCCCCTCCTGTGCCCCCTCAGCGACCTCCGCTGCGGCCGGCCCCTCGGTGGTAGAGTCGGGACCGGCTTCCGAGGTCTCTTTAGTGACAGGGAGGGGATCTACCCGAAGGGCTCCATCTGCCCTTTCAGGTTCCTCCCTCCCCTTTTGCCTCTCGGCGGGGGCCTCTTCCATGGGCTCCACCTCTTCTGCAGAGCCCCGGACCACCTCGGGGGATGGATTCTTCTCCCCCTCTGTGGCAGCGCGAGGGCCGGGGCCCTCGTTGCCGGTAGAGAGGGGACACCAAGGTGGTCGCTTTCGTTTTTGGGGGCCCTCTTTCGCCCCCCCGGGGACCCCCACCAAGAGGCTGAGACGTGTGCGCTTGCGCCTTCCTCTTTCCCATGATGCTGCCTTATCACGGCAACGGGGAGCTCACCTCCGGCAGCGCTTTTCTCTTCACCCCCTGTGGGGATGAGGTGCTTGGTTTTGCGGGCGGCTTTGCCGCCCTGCCTCGCGGGGGGTGCCGTCGGGGGAGTCCCTTTCTCTGGGACTCCCCCTGACCCGCCGCCTTCTTTTCTCCCCCCGCGCACCGTCAGCTGGCATGGAGAGTCCGGCCGCACTGGGGATCTCTTCTCCCTTCCCCCCCTTGGATGTTGTCGGGAGCGGTGCGGTTGTGATTTTCCCCCCCTCTGTGGGCCTCTTGGAGGGCCCTGGGGGGGAGGTGGACTCGGAGGGGCGCGGTGCTGGCGCAGATGGTGTTGCGCCCTGCTTGATCTTGGGGCACTTCTTTTTCTGGTGCCCCAGCTCTTTGCAGTGGTAACACCGCACCTCCTCCGAGGAATAGAAAATCACATAATTGGTCCCCTATGAGCTACCCTCCGCCACCTCCTGACCCGCCAGGTGGATGGCCAGTACGTGGCAGAGGGGCTGATCTTTGCAGCCCAGAGGGTGGGGGTGGATGGAAGTTTTAATCTCCCCAGGGCTTGCAAGTGGGGCCTGAGCAGGTCGTCCTTCAAAAAAGGTGGCACGTTCGATAGGACGACCCTTGTGCCCAGGCCCGCGAGCGGTTCGACGGGGATAAAAATCCCTGCCACCGCGAGACCCCTCTCAATCGCCGTGTTCGCCGATGGCCCCACCACCTTGGCCATGGCCTTGACAAAGCCCTCGACCCCGTGCCTCCTGGTAATGTTTTTAAAAGGTGCTGCAGCCTCCCCTGCAGCCACCTTTGCCCGTTTTTTGGGGCTTGTTGAGCTTGCCCACTCATGATTTTATTTTATTTTGTTTATTTATTTATTTATTTATTTATTTATTAAAAACCAAAACAAACAAACAATAATTTAAAATAAAACAAACACACTTGCACACCCCTGCACTCCAATAGTGCAGGAGTAGAGAAATTAAAAATAAAACAAACAAACAAAAATTATTTATTTATTTTTAAAACAACAAAACAAAAATAAAACAATCAAAAACACAAAGTTTTTTTTTTTTTTTAACAAACAAACATATCTGTTTATTTCTTAATAACAGTGTCCCCCACTGGGGATTGAACCCACAACTTTCCGGTCAGGAGTCCAGAGCCCTAACCACTACTCCACACTGCTACCCCTTTTAAATGTAGTGTCTTATATCTTGCTGAAGTAATTTTACTTCATACCTTTAAAGTACAGTAATGACTACTCTCATTGACAGCAACCTCATAAAAGCACAGGACCGAAACCTTGTTCATGGAGTGCTATTGATTTGCCTGGTTTCTGCAAGAGTTGCCAAAGATACAACATTGTTGTTAGTCAAAGGAGATACTCTAGCCCTTCAATAGCACAGGAGGGTTCCGGGGTGGCAGCAACAGGCCTAGGCTTGCCACCTGTCCGGGTTTAACCCGGACAGTCCGGGAATTGGCATCTGTATCCAGGTGGCCGGAATTAAGAAGCCCGGACGCCCTAATGTCCGGTTTTAAGTGAAGCGTATAAGAAACACCAACCTTCCTTTAATATTTTCATTGACATACCATATAATGGAACATTTTGGAGTGGAATTTATTTTGGCTTTTTTAGCGGTTTGGATTGGATCGCCCCCTCTGATAGACTGGTGGTATGCAGCACGGGTTAAAGAAGCGCTGGAGAAGGGAAAGAATGTGTCGGATGGCAAAGTGAATATGAGAATGGTAGTGAGTGATGAAGCCAATTTGCTTAAAAAAAATTAAAAGCAGACCGGACATTTCCATCAATGGATTTAGGAAATCTGGAATTTATGATGCAATCAGAAACCCTCTGCTACTGTGGTACCTGTAGGACTGTTCTTTTTTATGTTAAAAAGTTTTGTGTTATTTTTTTTACAAGGGGTTAATTAAGTAACAACCAAAATTGTTTATGCCAGACTTTTTAGAAAGTCTGTACCAATGGTGCACATTTGCTTTGGATTGATATTGTCAGTACGTTGTAGATACTACTATTAAGGCAACCATCGTGCAGGTATCGCAAAGTCCCTAAACAATATGTTAAAATAAATTAGTGATTTTGCCAGTGCTTGCTACTAGTCTATTAACCAGTTTTAAATTTAAAGTGTTTTAGTTTTGGCTTTGTTAAAGTTGTTATTGTTAAAGTTTTCACCGTAGTGCGACGTGCTGAACCAGTGGCACGACAGAGGTGAAGTTGGCCAAATTAAACAAAATGGACAAATTTGTCCTTCGAAATTCTGTGTGGTTTTATATTGTTGACTGAAAAGACGACAGCAGCGGTATAGCGGTAATGTCTTTGTTCAAAGATTTCCATTTTTATTTGTTTTATTTTTAATAAATACAGTATAATTGTACTCCATGGTTTGCCCAATGTGTTTCTGTAAGTTTGTTGGTATTGTGTAGGTATTGCATCCTGATAATTCAGTTAATAATTGTTCAGTTTAGTAGTGGCGGCTCACAAGCCATTTTGTGGGCCTTCACAGTGGCCCCTGGCTACGTTGAGGCTGCCGACCCCTGATCTAGAAGACCTTATTTAATCTCCAAATATATTTAATGAATTCAAATTAGGAATTTGCATGTATTAGTATATATTGGCAATTTAGTATTTATGAATAAGCTCAGCTGTGTGGGTGGTAATTTAAAGATTACTGGAGAAGTAGCTAAGGACAGCATCTAAGTAAATGCAATATTTGCTTTTGGAAATCGTGAAATGACAAATAAAATGTAATAGAAGCCGAAAAAGTATGTGCTCATATTGGAATGACCACTTTTTTCAAATTTTGTAGAAATGATGATATTGATTTGACAGCTACTGCAATTTCTAGTGTAAAGTGGTGTGCATTGTATATGGAAGGTTTACACCTCTCTTGTAGAATCCTTTCAGATTTTTCTTTGCTACCCATCTGGTAAGACATTGAATAAAGATGTTCAGATTTAGACAGGACCTACTGACGTGTCTGCTGTTGCTGTCAAAGTGGAGCACAGCCAGTGGCTAAATAAAAGTGGAACCCTATTCTGGAGAATAAATCCATATTACACAACCCTCACTGCTAAGAATGTTACAGTGATGCGTTGACAGGCAAGGCCTGGGTGGGAGTCCATGATGTGTCAGCGGGATTCAAGTGATTATAAGGTTGATAACATGGATTTCTAGTAACTGTTTTTGACACATGTATTTTGTATTTATGGAAAGATTGATATAAACATGTATATTCCTCATTTCACATGTATGTTTTTTACATTTTGTGAAATGGTATCAGAAAACAAACCTGGAATAACAACTAGGTGGTAAAAATTGGTGTCAATTACGTACTATAGACCAACACAAACTGTACTAATGGGAACCCCATTGCCCTCTTATATTAACTTCTGCTGGATGAGTCTGAAGAACAGAAGACAGTTTAGTTATTGATGCCTTCACTGATTTTACTCATTATTTATTTGTCTGGGAAGTCTCCATCTGATGAATAGTGGTTTCTGGAGCAAGATGAGGAGAATAAGCCTCATCTGATTTTCCACCCAAATCTTACACAAAGTACTGTAGCGCTACCTGTGGTTCCCAGCCAAGTGTCTTACCAAGCAATATAAGTGGCAGAAGGTAAGTAGCCCCTCTGTTTTGATTTAAACCTTGAAGATTTGATGTGTCCTTAATTTCAAAAGGCAGCAAAATCCAAGCCAGTGAAGATCTATATACTACACGACTTGTGTTGCATGACCATGTTACTAACAAAGGGACACATACATATGCACTTACAGTATAAAGACATATATCTTACAGCATTGCCACGTTGATTATTGGTATTATTGAATTCATATAGACTTGCTTGTTCATAATATGATTACAAATTGAACTAGAGTTGCTAGCAACTATAAAGGCTTCCAAGCAGTTATCGTGAAATTTAAATGCATTGGTTAGCTCAGTATGCACAACATTTTTCACAGCTGTGGTATTTACCGTTCATGAGAAGAAGACTTTTGGAAATTGCTCAATTTTTATTAAATCCAAGATGGCTGCCACACCATGTGACCAAAGGCTGCCATATTGACCATGGCACAACATCCCATAGTCCTCTACACCTGTGTCAAATTTTGTGCATTTTGGTGCAGCTGATAAGAAGTTATAGGCAGTTTTATAGCCAGGTGCACATGATGATGTCATACATCACCGTTTGACCTTAAGGAGAGGTCAGAGGTCACGAGTGATGACGTTTTTTCATAGAGCAGATATGACTTCCTATACGTGTTCCATTATAACTTTGACCCGGTCGGCACGCCCTAGGAGTTAAAATTTCAACGTAAATTCCAATATGGCCGTCACGCCATGTGAGCAATCTGTTTCTAACTTCAGAAGTTACTACTTTCCAATGGTCTGTGCAATTGTGTTGACATTGAAGAGCATAAGTGCAATGGTCTTCTTGTTATAGTTTGCAAAAATCTTTTTACAATTATCAATATGGCCACCAAACCATGTGACCAAAATGTGTCATTTTCATCTCACCAGTACTTTACATGAGTCTCTATGGTCATATAAAGTTTCATGACTGTAGTGTATTGCACCTTGGATTTATGCACGAATGTATGAAAATAGAACCGTCGTGAAACGGTTATTTGCACGTCGCGGCCATGTTTTTTAGTGAAAAAGCGTGGATTTTACAAATAGTAGAAAGGACCTGGTCATGAACATGCGTGCCAATTTAGGTGTCGATTGACGCTGCGGTTTAAGACAAGAAGATTGTTGAATATTTGGTGGCAATCCAGCGTAGCGGGAAAAGTAATTGTTCAATCGACCTCGATTGAACATATGTTTTTTATAGTCCATTGCTGCACTATCTGCTGCCATTGTCATAGTTCCACCTTAAGTTGTTTTTAAAGGCAAGAGTTTTGAAAAATTCCCCAAATTTCCACAAAATCCAAAGTCTGGTTGTCCAGCCATAGGCATCTACTTACGTATGCGTTTTCATAACTCTGCGATGATGTTTGGGAAGAAAAATAATAATAATAATAATAATAATAATAATAATAATAATAATAATAATAATAATAATAATAATAAAGTAAACACAGCAATAACAATAGGCTTCCCCAGCCTTTGGCTTGGAAGCCTAATTATAGATTTTCAGATTAACAAAGCAAAACAAAAAATAGTCTTACCTGTCTTTTCTTTCTTTTTTAACCTGTTTGAGTTTGTATGTATTTAACTAAGGCACTTGATGAAGAATCTTCCATCTTTATATCCTAAATTAATTAAGAGGAATATAATCACACTTATTTGCTTCTACAGTAAAATAATCCAAGCAACCCATTTCCATCCAAATACATAAATATAAGAGTAGCTGTTTTTTATATTTTTTTTAATTAAAATATATTATAATATCAGATTGAATAACAGATCTTTGCATTTTAATCATTCATTTTGTAAGTGGAGAGAGGGAGCAGTGGTTGTGTTTGTATTTTGTTGGCATTTGGTACACAGTACTTTAGTCTTATAAGTGTTTAGAGGTTTTAAGGGGATTTAGAGTGGCCTTAAGCTCTGTGCCCTTTCATCAGCCTCTGCTACTGAATGTTTAGTTTAATGCAATACTAATTCTCAATCTAGGCCACTAACACATTTTAGTCACTGTATCACTAGATGATATTGCTTTCAGTTCTTACTCGCCGTTTCACTAATTAAGCTTCAAGTATAGCCCCAAGTTCTTCTATAAGCTATCATCATTTTAAATTTATTTTGATTGATTTGTGTCAGCTTTAACTATGCTTTCTGGGCGATCAATAAATAAAGATCAATACTTTAATGTTTTCTTCAGGACCTTTATTAAAAAATAGATTGGGTATAAACAGTAGTGAACTGATAGTTCTGCCTACTTCCAATGCATGTCAACTTGAATCTAATTGAACAACATTGAACCATTTCAGATTAGTAGTGGGAAATGTGACCAGCAGCTGGGTAGGTAGCAAACATTTAAAAAAAAATAAAATCAAATATGCTAAGTTCAGCTTTTTCCTGTAGCAAGACATTTTCGATAAGACCAGGAAAGAAACTTATTAATAAAAAAGAAAAATAATTGAATCATCTTTTCATTATCTTTTCATTATAAAATCTACATTGGACAATTCCCTGAGCAAAAAAATCCTCAGCCAGCCATCAGTATTTATTTGAAATATTGAAATATACTTTCATCGTCTAAATAGCCATGAAATGCAGTTTCAATTTTAAACTAAGCAGCAACAGCAAAGCAGACCACAGAAGTATGTACAGTAAGTAAGGAATACAGATGTCAGGGAGTATTTTAAAATACTGTGGATCTATATGCTGTCACTATTACATTTTACATTAATCATGCTGGCGTTATCCACTATGGGGTGAATAACCCCTTATTAACATACATGTAAGACATTTTGGGGCTTCAGTATTAGGATTTGCAGCTGTTTAGAGCTAAATATTGTGTTACGCTTTAAGTTTCTGCTTATGAAAAGGTAATTTACATGAACCCATTGCTTGAAAAAAATATCTCTAATAGAGGGAAGATACAAGTTCTCCAGTTCATCAGTCCTCAAGGGCCATACCACGCCAGGATTTAGGTCATCAAATTATTAACAAACTGATTACGAAATTGGATTTAATTGGTTCAGTTAAGTAATTTAAGGTTGGTTGGAAAAATTACCTGGACTAGAATGGCCCCTGTGGTGCACTCTTGCGCTAATTTATTGTAGAATTTGTGACAAAATGACAACAGGGTAGCAGCCTAAACTAACAAGGAACTAAAATGATGATTTTACATAGCAGCAGCTGCGGCAGCAATAGCAGAAACATCTGCCTCGTTCTTGTCCTGACTCTAAGCCCATGAGCATCAAGAGGTTAAACCATGTGGGGATAGAGCCCTGAATCTTTTCTTAATAGCCCCAAATTGACCAAGTGTAGGCACAACAACCTTTATTTCTGTCAAAGGATTAATTACAAAGGATTTACAGAAGTTTATTTCAACTACAGCCTTGGGATAATGAGTAAATCTAAAGAACTGTGTTAATATGACTTTCTGATTTTTATACTGATAGATTGCCTATCAAATTTAACTCAATTAGAAAAATGACACCTGGGCAGAAATTGGTCTAAATACAGGAAGCGGTTACTGTTACATACAAACCTGTTTTTCTTTAGCCTTGCAATGTTTTTCAGTATCTCCATTCAAATGTTACATCTTGTGGTTTCCCTAGCTGTGTCTGAGGAGCAGATGAATGCTGGGTGTCACTTAGAAATGACTACATGTGACCTAAATAAATCATTACATTATCTTTGGATACTTTTAAATATAAACAATTGATGCATTGCACATTCCTGGCTTGTTTTGGACATTTACAATGTGAGCCAGCATGTTAACAATAGAAGGGGTATTTAAAAATCCATCTGACACGTCTAAGGGTTTTTGTCAACAGCTTTATGAACCACTTGTATTTATGTTATAAATATGTCTGTACTTTTGACAGACATAATTTAGCTTTTTTGATTTTATTTTTTTGATTTAGAGTGTCCAAGTATTTTACCCCAGATTTTCTCCCCAGTGTAGAATATTCAATTATGTTCCCTCACCGCAGCAATTCCCCACACAGCTCAGGAGATCCGAAGGTTCAGTGGGCGTCCTCCGATCCCACGACCAAGCCAGTTTCCTCTTTTACACCCAGGAACTTGAACACGGATGTCAGCGAGCTACCAGCTTCTGGAGGACAAAGGCCAACCCTGCAGGTGTCTGCCTGAGCTCACTGAGGGCCTGGCCTGTAGGGTCTGCTGTAGCACAATGAGGAGAAATAGGTCTGTTGGTTTTGTCTCCAGCTTAACCCACAGGAGCTCTAGAGCCAATGCAACGCTCTCTCTTGAATCCCCAGTGAAAACCAGGGACTTCGGATAGCCAGGACGAGAACCTGCGCTCTCCTGACTGTATGACTCGCCACACGACCGTGCTTTTACCAGGTGAGCCACTTGGTGACCGTGACCGTGACCTTCTTAAGCTTTTGGCTTCAGGCAAAAGTCTGGTCTGTTTGTCTGCCTGTAGCAGTTTTTTTTTTGAGGTTTTAACTGCTTTGTAAATCAATATAATTATTAGGGAAGCATTTATTTCCCCTCCTGTCAGTCTAATACACCACACTTACATAAAAGGAAAATGATGTGCAAAATGCAGTAAATACTATACTATTTATGTGAAAAACCAATCTGGGCAGCAACAGTCACGTCAATGTCAGAATTTGTTTTTCATAATGACTACGAAAATTGGTAGCACTCTAAAGTGGGCTTTAGGGTTTAACAGGGTCAAGGATATTCTAATACTTTGATACCTTGTTATATAATAAATGTAGCTCCATTGTTCTGTCTTACCCAACCTTGTAAAAGCACCTCATTGTCACCATGCTTCTATTCACAATACAGCTCTTGGTGCTGCAGCTTGCAGGGATGAGACAGTATTAATGAGGAATGGAACCAAAAAATTGTTACATGAGAATGAGAGTGAATCATAATTCACATTAAAATAATTTGCTATTTTGACAGTTCCAAAAAGCACAGTGTCAATTATAAGACCTTGTTTATCGGAAATAAAAACAGCTGTTAATAACAGGTTAAGTTGCTACAATGTTAATGTTAAAAGACTCATTGCCCAGCTTCAGTGCATTTTGTTGTAAAAGTTGCCTTGTCAGAAATCGATTCAAGTTCAGAACTGGCTAGAATGGGGAGGTCAAGGCTTCTGCAACCTAAATATTTTATCTGTCTGGAGCTTTTAAAGATGTGTATTGGCCTGTTTTCACATTTCCTTCTTGGACAACCTTGATTGGCTGTGCCTTTTTGCCCAGGTCAGGGCTAGGTTATATCAATTATAATCAATTATTAAGTCTTATGTATCTAGTGGAAGCTAAAAAGGCAGTCAGTCAGTATAACTACCATGTTCAAGAATATAACTCACATTTGTGGCAGGATGGATAGCATTATAAACCTCCACAAACTTAATTTTATGAATATCAAGGTACATGAAATACAAAGTGAATCTCTATATAAGCATATGCAAAACCTAGCCTTCGGAATTTTAAAGTTTATTTGTGTGTCTAAGGATATATTTTGAGGGAATCATGTTATCTGACAATTTCTGTATATTGCAATCTTGCAGTGGTTATGAATGTATTCTATAATCATTTATATCCATATCAAACAGTGATAGCTAATTACTCAAGAGAAATGTTTTATTTGTGAACAAAAGAACCCTAGATAATGCAAACAGCACCATATACAGTTTGATGTAAGTAAGGCAGCTTAATTTTATTTCAAGGGACTTCGGGCTAGTGAATGTGGGTGGATACAGTCAAACTGGATGGGGAAGGCATTGGTGTTCTTCCTTATGAAAGCACAGAATTGTTATGCACTGCCTGTGTGTAGCTGATTGTACTTGGTGATGGCAGTCAGCTCTTCTTACTTGCAATAAAGAGATAGCGTAGAGAGCTGACCTGATTTCCCTTTCTGTTTCTGAACACAGTTACAGTTCCCAGCTATAGAGGGAAGTGCACTGAAATAATCAGATTAAACAATGACACTCCATAACCCCAGTGGGTACATTATTTTCTAGTTTTACTAAAGTATTTAAGGGAGTGCAGTTAACTGATTTAATTAAAAACACAAACTCAGCAAAGTATTTCTCAAGTGGGCTCTGCTGTGTTCATCAAATATAGTATCTCCTATAAGCGCAATCAGGGTTTTTACAGGAACAACATCAGGTAATGTCCATATGCTTTCCCAATAGGAAACATTTGTGATGTGGTACACTGACCGCTATTATTTGTATATGTTGTAAGTCTGTGCTGCCTTTGTCAAATCATTTGTCCCTTCTACCACAATGTTTATTAAAAGTACCAGGTACTTGATTAAAATGAATAGTAGTCTAGTGCTGTTTCTATAAAGCTGTAGTTTGTAGAGTTCTGCTTGTATTGTGTATTACCGGGTTTAAAAATAGATACAGAAAGAGGTTGAAATCCCAGCCCAGCTTACAGTATATTATATATAGTTTAGTTATTTTGTTCTCTATTGCACTGAAGATAGAGGGCTTTGTTTGTTTTTAAGTAAGAGCAAAGGAAGCCACATTTTCAGTGTTATGGTGTAGGTCCACTATGAGTAGTCAGGGCAGTACTGATTTGGCATTGCTTATATTGTTGTAGAGATACATGCCCATTCCTTGCTCAATAATGCCGCTTCAGGGAAGTTGTGGATGAAAATCTGCAGTGAAGTCTGTTCTCCTGAACGGCCCGTAGTCATGACTTTTGAGACTGTTTCTTGTGATATGTGTGCAGTCTTATAGTGCATTTATACTTACAACTTGTACCTGAACTGGCTCAAAGTAGATCCGTAAAGACATTTCCCCTCCCTAAACACAGAGGTGGAAGTATTTAAATCAATAACAAGCCTGTCATTTGTGTGACTCGTGAAATGGAGCAAAGCATTGAAAACGTGCGCATTGGACATTTGAAAAAACAGATGTTATTGTATACATTTACCCACCAGCCTGATAACTCTTCTTGTATGTAAATGTAAACTATAACCCCCGTTTATTTTCTCACATAAATAAATAAATAAATAAATATTAATAGTAGGCTACGAGAGTAATGGTATTGGCAGCAAACGAAGCTTCTGCGATGGAAACAGAAAGAAAGCGTTATAGCAATCAGCCTTTTGGTGCGTTCCCCTTTAAGAGAGACAGGCTGTGTGCGTGTGTCAGTCAGCTGCATGTAGCAGTGACGTTATTTATTTATTTATTTATTTATTTATTTAGCAAGGTGGTTCATTGATCAGGGAGGTTATGTGACGGTCAGATATGCGATGTTCCACTCTAATAATAACTTCCACAAGCTTGCGGCTTTATTTTTCAAATTATATAATTGTTAGTGCCATGATGCATATACAGTAATTAAACAAGTGCTATGTGCAGGTCTAATAGCCTGTTACTTTTAAACAAAGGACTTTATTTGTCCCGTGAAGGAAACCTTTCATTTTGTTAGCGACTTTACTGTAATGATTTGTTTAATTCTAGATAGAGGTATCCCAAAACCAAACATTTTCTCATGTTGATGCGTATCAAAATACTATCCCAGGTTATGTTTGTAGATATGTGTGAAAAAATTATATTTCTGACAATAAAGTTTCGTGGCAACTAGGTTTGTTTCACATTGATCCCATGTAAATGATACATGTTTAAATGTCTTTTCACATTATAGCACAATTATAAAAGTCTGTTTCTACCTTGGAATCATCTGCCTCTGTCAAATATGTTTTGGTTCTGTTGTCTGAGTAACAATCCCAATTTTCTGTTGCTGTTTGTGCCTGTTTGATGTTGATAACAGGGGCTTTGCCCGCGAGTGTACGTGGCAAACGCGAGCCGTCTGGGACCTCTGCATTCACAGTAGAGCAAAAAACAGACCAAAGCAGTCGCAGAGAGCCCTCTGGAGCAGGCCACTTTTTAGGTCAGCTGGACCTGGCACCGCTGCATTTACTACAAAAATGATATCAGCCCTCCACCTGTCCTTGGGGTGATGCCATATTTATAGATCACTGTGGCAATGCGCCCCGCCCCTGTGTGCATTTGTGTGTTATGTGTTGCGTGTTGCGTGTGTAAATGTTGGTGTATAGTCATTGGTACACGGGATATAAACGGGTCTGTGTTTCACGTGTATTTAGAAAGTGTAGATTTATAGTTAGGCACGAGGAGGGCACAAATCACTTCACGTGCTGGTTAAATGTAATATGTGAGCACGGGGTTGCACAGAATTAATTCACGTGCTGGGATTCAAGTGAATAATTAATTAGTAATTGAATCCCAGCACAATAGTATATATAGAGACACGTAGCATGCACTCGTGGTTAGGTGTTCGGTGAGTGGAGAACGAGTGTGGAGAAGGAGGTAATAAGAATAATAATAATAATAATAATAATAATAATAATAAGGAAAGAACTGTCTCACTCACCGTGTTTCGTTTGTCTGTCTGTCTGTTTACTGTCTAGTCCGTTTTGTTTGTCTTTTTATTTTGGCGTGTAGTGCCGTGTCCTGTGTTTTGTTGTGTTCCAACCTTTTATTTTCTGTGCTGTTAATTATTAAATGCTGAGCGCGATCACGCGCTCAGCTTAAACAAACCACATCTCTCTGTTTATTTACTTCCTGCTTCTGGTCTGACACCACCCACTCCGGCCGTCTTTGTGACAATCACATAATGTCAGGCATCCCATTTGCATTACACATCTATCAGTCATGTGAGGGACAGCATATTGTCTCAAAAGTATGTGCTACACAGGTGTTTGCATTTTTTGGAAATACAGTGCAGAGTAATATACTTCAGTAGATTGGTAGAGGCTTAAAGATGGGTCTATTGTCAGGAAAGTTTCACTGTTCATTACTATGGTAAGCAGCTGGTTTAAACTGCAGATGATTTTAAGATCTGAACCATAAGCATATACTTCATGTTTGGACTCCCTGTGAAAATAATGGGAGAAAACATAGCTATACCCATTAAAACCAAAGAATAGGCTGTATACTGTATGAAACAGAAATATTCACTGCACATTATATGTGCCCACAAAGCAAGTAAGATGACCTGCTTACATTTGTTTTATACTATGCATTTCTATGGAATTAGTTTAGCTTGATCTGTTCAATAAGATACCAGATTGTGACTTGAGTTGTCAGGAGACAGGCACATAATACATCCACCAGTAGTTATGTTGAACCCTGGGTTAAAATCCAATCCTACACATGGTTGTATAGCTCTGTTATGAGATAAATATAACCATTTTTAATGCTGGATTTAAATAACTTGTCAGTTAGATCAGGAAGGTAGATTGAGAACTCTGGATTCTTTGATAGAATACTATGATATAAAAATAAACGTTTAAACAATTTTTTATTGGAAATTATTTTGTAATTGCTATTTGACAATTAGATATTCTCAGTTTAAGTCTTCTTCATTTTAATCATTTCAAAAAAATGGATATATTACAAGTGTGCAGGCAAAAATGTGTGTTCATTCATTGATAGACAAATAAGAATATATAGAAAGACACTGAAAAATAAACAAATATTCTAGCATCCCACACTTAAATCATCATGTTTGAAATGTATATAATGACCTTACAAGAGCATGTCTATATGCTGCTATTACATGTAATTGAGCTGTATTTGATCTGTTTCCTTTATCCCTATAAACTCATTATTATGATGTATCAGCGTTGATTTGTTACCTGTATGCATTTTAAAACTAATACCATTCATATGGAATAATCATAAAAACGTAGAGCCAGGAACTTTTCCCTATCGTTTACAATGATGTTCTACAAGAGCCATTATACAGCTCTCATTAATGCCCTTTAAATGACTGTGTAATGACCCACAATCATTTGTAAGTGAATAACTATTAAAAGCATTGCCAGCTCCTAGGATGCTTTTAAGTCGAATTAAAATACATGGGAGGTAGTCTCTTCTCTTGTTATAGTAAAACTCCTCATTATTTAGGAACCACAGCGTATTATTATCAAGGAAGGATTAAAAAGGTCCCTGTGATTCAGAAACACCACATTTGTTGTCTCACAATGCAGTTCAACAGGGCTTTTCTGTGCAATGAGCACTGCAGGTCAGTTGTTAGTTTGTATCTGAAAGCCTGCAGCTGTGGGATTCTGTCAATGGAGCATTGGCACATGGGCAGCTTAATCCTTGCTGCTATGTAGTCACACAGTGTGAGGCAACCTGGCTGTAACCTGTACATATTTCAGAAGAGGGGTCCCTTTGTCCTCACCAAGCAGGAATGAAATTGTACCTTACAGCTGTTTTTGAGTTTATTATTATTATTATTATTATTATTATTATTATTATTATTATTATTATTATTTTTATTTTGTAGGACAGTGTGATAGGGTAGCTAGACATTCAAGGTCAGGAATAGCACACCCAGGACACAGAGACAGCTGTCTTAGCTCTTTTCTCACATACATTTATTCCTTACAATTAAACAAAATAGTTAAACAAAAATACAAATCAACAATCACCCAAAATAAAGCACCAAAGCTAAAGCTATCACACCACTACTTCCACTCAGAGCATGACCTGCTGCTGTGACATGTGTTCTTAACTGAGCCCAAGAACTAAGGTACTGGTCGGACTCAAACTGTGGATCAATTATCCATGCGTGGAATTTGCAGGGATAGAATTTTAACACCTTTCCATGCTGAACTTAGTCAAACACATAACTCTATTTATAACATTTACATTTTTACATGTGCAGGGCATATACCCTACCACAGACAGTTATATATAATTCCACTATCTGATGTATAAAAACTGTGAGATATTGAAGATCGGGTATTAGTGAATCATTGAACAGTGAAATAACAAAGATCGCTGTAGTTTACTTTGCTTGATATAGCAATACAGGGCTCCCCAGTTGACGTCAGTTAGAAACTGTGATGGTTTAAAGGGGCAAAACACTACATGGCTGGAAAGCAAAGTCATTTTCTAAATGATGACATGTGTGGGACAATTGATAATCTATAACTAGGAAATGGCAGTGTTAATATCTATTCATATCAAAATATGTTTTAAATACATTTTGTAAAACATGTTTATTCTTATCCCAGTTACAAAAATGGGAGTTCATCAAACAAAATTAATTGGGGTGCAGCTTGAACCAAATATGGCTCAGTCAAATTTGAGACAAAGGTATTTGAATATTTTTTTTAAACCGTCAATAGATATTCTGGATACACTTTAAAACAATGGCCGCAAACTCATATAAATTCCAATGGATTACATTTAATTAAAATGCTGTTATTCTTGCATACTTTACGAATCTGTTTAAAGTTATCTTCATAACAAGTATAAATGAATTACAAATGAATTTACTCTATGAATTTGTGGCCATTTTTTTAAAGCTTTCCAGATATATTTTCTGTTTAAGCTGCTGTGATTATGCTAAATATTTTACCTGACCAACTGTATCTTCTTTTATTTAGTTTTGTCCATTGAAACAGGGGAAACTTGGTTTGGCTGGCTAGATGTTTGTGACATAATTGTATACTGTGACAGAGATCGAATGGTGCTTGGTGTTAGATCTCCCTCTCGACCTGTGAGAGCACTGTGTAACGGGAACAGAGTAGCCTTAACTTAATGGCACGACAATTTATTCTGTAGGGTAGGTGGAAGTTGGTCATTTAGGAAAGGGGCGCAGCTACGGTATCCAAACTCAGTGACCCAGATGGTAAACGGTGTGGCATCTGAGGATTGGATGAGCGGATGCGCTCGTTAACCTAGGGGTCATGAGCGAGGATATAAATAGGGGTCATAGCTGATGTGATCTGTTCCTTGGCAAATGGTTAGTGTTGAAAACCTACAAGGAGTCTGTGTGCTGTTTTGTGAACCGTGAGTTTTGTCTTGTGTTTGTTAGTGTTTTGTTAACTGTCGTCTGTTTTTTTAATAGACTACCAGTTGCACAACCTGGAGCTGTAGCGAAAGCCAGCATAAACCTGGACATCACTTTCACCCCTGCATTTCATGGAGAACTGTATTACACCACTTGCATGTATGCACTATCACTAAGAACTGTGTTTGTGTTTTGTGTTTAGTGTTGTTGTGTAAAACTGGACTTTTGGTTACGGGTCAAACCCGGGGAATTATAAATACCGAGTGATACAAGCCGCTGTATCACTCCAACATTATTATTTACAGGTGTTTGCCATAAGGCTTTGGACATTGTTAATTAAATCAATAAACACCCTTGCACTTGGAAATCATTGTCTGTCTGTTTTGTATTCGCTCTGCACTGCACTCACCTGTATTCACTCACCACTTTGCCACATATACTCAAAAGCTTGCCATTGATTTATGGGAAATAATTTTACTTTGAAACATCCAGACACATAGGATAAATATAAAGGGTGGTAGGCAATGCACTATACACTGTGCCATTGGGAAGCTTTTTCTTCGTGCATAAAATGTCTAGCACAGTAGATTGTGGGGTTGTCCATCATAAGTTTTAATTGTGCTAGAAGACCTGTAAGATACAACCCCACACATACACACACATACATTTTAATCACTTTAACACTTCTGAATAACATTATGAATGGTTTTCCAGCCTCATTTACAGATTTAAAACCTACACAAAAAAATTGTAACCGTAATTCTGCAGCTGTCTGCTGCAGTATGGTACTAATATAAATTAGCAATGGACAAGCCTCGTCCCAGAAATTAATAAATGCAATTTATAAGGAATGTTAACTAACAATTTAATGGTTTGTGGGCAGCAGCCAGACTGATTAAATAATAATTAGAGCAGATTTCTATGAAAAGGGGGATATAGGCAATTTAAAATGGTCTGCTGTTTTAGACATTATTACATAAAAAGATGTTTTTTTCTAACTTGACATAAGATTGTGCTGTTCTGATGTCATACCATGCATGATTAGAATGAAATGAAATTCCAGTTTGCAGTGTGGGATTAAAACACAGTATTTAAACAAAGGAAGCCAGCCAATGGGCAGCATTTACTGGGACATATAGGTCTTTGAAATCATGTCCTGTTGAACAAAAATGTAAAATGTATATCTCATTGTCTTCAAACCTTATATTAGCCTGACATTTTGTCCCAATGTAGACTAATAATAATATATAAAATACAGGGCTGGCAATGGAACGTGAAACAAGCAATGTGATTGGTCGAGCAATGTTCCAGCTGTCCGTGTATCGGATGGACGGACAGTTGGAGCCTTGTCACATATTCGAAATCACTGCACTGTCTCAAAGAATTTAAAGTACCGGTAGCCATCATGTGACCACTTACCAGCAAAAAAATCAGATAGTAAGTAGACATGCCGATTTGGATGAAGAACAATTAAATGAACTGGAAGATAACAAAACAGAAAAAATAGCAACAAAAAAAACACAAAAAGACACTTCTGCACATTATCCACCCCTCTCCAACACAGAAATCCAAGACGTCATTGAATTTATTTGTATTCCTCCTGTCTGTTCTACTCAAATAGTGTGTCTGCACTGGCAGGAAAAAAAGATAATAACTCAGTGCCATCTCAACCCCGCCCCTGTGTATCTTTTCAATGGCAATGTACACAATATAAAAAATAAAGATGTACTTTCTTTTGCATGTTTCAATTAAATTAATTTACTCAGCTTAACTTAGTGTGTAGTTCAAAGTTATAAATGGGACTACTGTATTGGCGAAAGGATATTTAACACTAATGTTTTTTTTTTGCCCTAAACACTAATGTTTTTTTTTTCTTCAAATCCACTGTTTTACATGGATTATAAATGCAATAAGGCCCTTCAGGGAGTCCGTATACATTGAATATACAGACTTCTCGGGGGTTGGAGGCTACGACTTCGACACGTGCCGCACAACGCCCCGAGGCGTCTGTATATTCGACGTATACGGACACCCTGTCGGACCCATGTTGTGTTGTGTACTGCACAGCTAATGTGGTACTGTATCTTTAACGAGAAGGCCGACGCACACTGTGACGTTGCATTTTAAAATGGTCTTCTTCAGATCGGGTTCAGGTTAATTGAATGTTCTGCATCGCGATGGGGTCATTCGCAAGACCACCCCGAACACAAAAAGATTTTGGGGTTCAAAAAATTTGAATTAACCCCAACCCTATGGGGTCGACATGATCTAGATGGGGACGTATTTCTGGGTTGGGGTCCTAATATACTGTATATAAAAAAAAATGTTTTAAAATTAGAAAACAAAAATACTTGGATAGCCTACAAAATGTGTATATGCAATACAATGTCTATTATAGTATAACATTTAAATCAATACATATAAAAAGGCGCTCCCTGATCTGTCTCGCAGTTGCGACAACTGGAGTGTCTCCCAGTGTTCCCTAAAAGCTTGTGTCCTCTGAAAGGTTAATGCAACTTTCATTTTGTCTGGCTATATTGTGAAAAACACAACATGCAAAACACAAAAAATTGCTAACCTGCAGAGGTGATGGCTCGATTATACCTGTGTTCGGCAGGGGTACTTGTGTAAGGGACTAAAATAGCCTTTAGTATATTAGGTGAAGATCTGTATGTACCATGCATATTAGTGACTGCTTTGCTAATTGGTTAGATATCACGTATTACACAGCCTATAGGGAGCTGTCTTAAACATGATTCTGTGTGGAATTATGGGATTGTTCTTTTAGTAGTACTGTACATCAGTGCTGGCAGTTGACATGCTGAGAAAGAGCTAGGCAGGGAGCTGCGGCCTGCTTCGTGCGAAGTACTGTTAGGTGTAGTACAGTAAGAATCTGAATGGACACTCGAAATAGATCATTTGTCTGTAAACTTTGAAATGACCACTCGTAAAGAGTTTTTTTCTAGTACAGTGATGCAGAAGGGCCTATACACCATTGAAGGTAAGATAGATAGTAAACATCGAAGAAACCAGAGATTAGAGACTGAAGGTGCATGCCAGAATCTAATTGCTATTACCAGAGGGAGTCAAGTTGTTCCAGACTATTAAAATATATTTTTGCTCTGGAAGAGGGTTTGACTTGGAAGAGAAACTTTTTATACTTTGCAAGGAGAGATATTTCGTCTTGATTAAATAACATATTTTGTTTTGGACTGTGAGTAAATAAGATATTCTCTTTAAGGACTGTGTGTAAACAAAAGGACTGAGTGAAACGCTGAATGTTAAAAATAAACATTAATCTGTATTTCTGTAAATGTTAAGTGCTGTGAAATTTAGAAGCTGTTGTATATGGGTATCAAGCTAGATTAATGATTAGTTACAAAAAATACACTGCAGTGAAAAGGAATTAGCAAATATTGAGAGTGAAGCTGGCAAAGCAAAACGTAAACAAAGTTAATTCAGAAAGGAGAATCTACAATTGATGCTGAATGACCATTTATCGATTTACAGAAAGAAAACATGCCCATACAGATATGCAATATGAAAACTTATGGCTGTGGCCTTGTCCATAGGAACTTGTTAGCCGCCCCTATGCCAGCAGAATATGTGATACCTAAAACAAGATTTTAACTACTAACTAATGCCAGTGGCCCCCTAAACAAGGCTGCTGCAAGGTGGAGGCAGAGAAGGAGGGGGCTAAACAAAGACAATCACAGGAGGGCATAGATAAAAAGGGGCTTTTATAGGGCTGATGATTACGTTATTGATTAATGGGTGGATTCTCCGATTCAGAAAAAGTTTCCAGATAAAAAGAAAAGAAAAGAAGATTTGAAACTTTGAAAATAAATGTAGTTTTTCTCTTTAATCTTACTGTTGTATATTGCTGGATTGAATGTATGCTTGTTTTTATTTGTGTTTGTTTTAAATTGGAGCCAGGGCATTTCATTATCTCACAGACAGTAGAAGTGAGTACAAATAAAACAGGTCACTGCCGTGATTCTCAATGTAAAAGTGTGTATTGTTTGTAAATCCTATGTTTCTACCAACTAAATAATTAGGATAAAAGAAACGTGAGGTGATTAATGTGACCATTTAGCTATATTAATGGTGAGAGTGAAGTGAAATGGGGGGACTCTTCCATACTATAGTGTGTGAGACTGAGCTCTGCTCTGGTGCACCACCCCTAGCTGATATTTATAAAAATTTGGGACCCAAGTCTGTCAGTAGATTTCCTAGGCATTCATGTAACGTTCGATAAATTACACTTACACTTGGGTTGCAAAACCGTGTCATAAAACACAAATACATTGCCCTGCATCCTTCACTAAAGCTGCAGTAACTTCCTGTACTGCACCACATACAGCTGAATGGCTAATACCTGCAGTGGCACCTACAGTCCTCTCAAAGGAACCAAAGGCAAAAAAAGGTTAGTGCAGCCGTGACCTTTAATGCAACAGGCAATGCGGTATATCTTCCCCTATCTCTACCTGCAATAACTGGCAGATACCAGCTATAATTTGCTTGATAGTCAGAGGCGATGTATGCATTCACTGTCTGATCGGCGTAACAAAGAGACATAAGTTCAGAAAACTCTATTCTCTCCCTTCGATGCAGGAATGCTGATGCATATTCCATTTTCTCTAAAAACAAGCAAACATAATAAAAATTAATAAATATATTCGATTTATAAAATATAAATGTAGATATGTATATATACTTAAGTTTTGTCTTTACGCTGCTCTTGTCTTGTTTCTCCGTGTTTCACTTCCTTCTGCCCCCGGCGCTGATGATTGCTCTCCGAATAAGCCTGCCTGAGATGTCTCTTTCAAAATGCAAACACAGAACCCAGTGCCGGCTTTGCGCCACAACGAAATTTTAATGATACCACACCTCAAAAGTTATGCTGACCACTGGCGCTAGCCCTAAAAGACGTCGGAAAGTAGGACTCCAAAATTGCATTCTTTGAGCTCCAAAAATCTTGCGATGCTCAACTACATACAAGGGAAATTTTCTGGACCTGTATCCTAACCTCAGTATTGCCTTGTGTCTGCATATGACTGTGCCTGTCACAGTAGCGTCAGGGGAGAAAAGCTTTTCTTGCCTGAAAATGAAATTAATCAAAAACGATTTACTTTCTACAATGTCGAAGGAACATTTCACTGGACTTGGGCAGATATTGATCGTGCACCAGATTTGCCGAAAACTGGATTATTCAGCTATAATTGCAGGCTTTGCCTCTGCGAAAGCAAGGAAGATTTTTTCCAACTCTCTGTTAGTGTGTTTTTTGCTGTAGTAAAATGCAATCCATTTAATAGTGTCATTCTTGCCCTGTTTGAAAGTCATGGTATCATAGTAGTGTAGTATTACTGGTAAGAATAGGGAATAGGGGTCCCAAAACCGAGCTTTGCTTAGGGCCACTGTGGGACAAACACCATCACTGACTGCAAAGTTGTCTCATAACATAAGAGTCAAAAAATTATTTTAAAGGTTTATAATTGCAACAAAGCCCTGATTAACTAGCACTGCCATGACAGATGAGTTGAGTTGTCTATACCTTACTGATGTGCTCAACTGATACACAATGCCTGCTAACCAGGGGCAAAGTAGTGGAGCTCCTAATGAATTGATTATAATGTAGGTTTTTAGGTAATGCAAGATAAGCAATAGTGATTGTTTGCTTAACGGTTTGGGTTTTAATGCACTTGTAATCTATGCTGAAGGTTAGAAACAATATTAATGTGTTCCACACATGATAAATCATGAAGTTTTAATCAGATAAATGGTACAGTATTCAGTGAGTAATTATTGCGTTTTGCCAATAGATCATTTGCTGGCCTGGAGCAAAGTGGATGTTTTAGATGCTGCATCTTCATAACTAGTCCCCCTGGAAAATAAGTCATTTGTAAGCAATGTTAGACAATGTAAGCCAAGGAAATCGCTGAAACTGAAATCTCTGAAAGCTGAACTCTATTCACGTCCATTTGGATCAGATTCTAATAGGAATTCATATTTTGCCATTCTACTGTATACAAAAACAAAACTTTGTTCAGCTTTGTGGTAGGATCCTGAACATTTTGCCTCTTCAGTACTGTACTCTCCAGAGGACTGTGTGTATGAAGGTACCAGTCATGTTAAAGGTTTAACAGAAACTGGCAAAGGGTGACCCTTTCTTTAAAAGTAACCTTTGAAGTTACTGGTTATTAAACCATATTCTGTACAAAAAATATTTTTTTCCATGCAACAAACTATACTGAAAACTAAACACATACATACATGAAGTCCTGTGAAGTAAATGTTAAAATGGCTTGTCATACACCACCACAGAGCACCACAAATAGCTTTAGACCCTTGGAAACTTTTATTCTGAGAGAATAAAAGTTTCCTTTATCTATAGTAACACCTCATAAACAGACTCCTGTTTGTGTTATATTCAGTAAATCATGCTAATGCCACTGTATAGCACTGTACATCTTCTCATCAGTTGTCTCCCCAGTAATTCTTTATGCAGTGGGTATGCAGTAATGCCAGCTGGTATCACAGCACTAGTGTGTTTCACTGCCTTTCTCTTTTCTTGATCTCAGTTACAATGAAAATGTACCAGCTTTCTTTTACCGCTCTGCATTTTTGCATAAAAGAATGTAAATTAATATCAAAGACATGTACTAACAGAGGTGCATTAAATAATGCAATTGGATTTTACCTTGCAAATTGAATATAATATTTCACAAAGGAACGAGGAATAGGAAGGAGATTGCATGAACGCATACAAAAATATTAATTTAGTCTCATGAAAACTCCAGAGTCACAGGCAGTGACAGTGCAAGCTTCTCCAAACAGCCCTGGACATTTTCCAGCCCTGGGGTGAGAGGGCAGTTCAGTCCCCATGCCTATACAATTTTTGTCCTCTTTGTAAGACTGCCAAGAAATATGGCAATTAGTGATAATCGTAACGATGGCTGTGTGATATGAGTGCCTGCCCACTAGAAGCAGTTGCTATTAGCCTGGGTTAGAACCAACAATATGGAGGTTAAATACTTCACATGACATTGCCAACCCATTGAGCCACCCACTGTCCTAAGCATGCTTTATTTGAGGTTCATAATTTTGAATGGGACATCACCGCTCAATGGTTGTTGTTTTTTTGCGGTACCATATAAAATAAATGAACAATTAGTCAATTATTTCCTTTTGTATAAGTAATTCCAATAAATATATAAAAGAATGACTGATCTATAAATACAAGAATTATAGAACTATATACATGAATAAAATATAACAGACTACTAATAATATATGGGCTCGAGCAGCCACAAAGCTGGACTTCCATGGACTTGATTCAAAGCCTGTTATGTACGTCCTGTTCAACTTCTTTACATGAACACACCAACAAGAAGCTTTAATACTGAAGGATTTTAGTGCTACTGTTTAAACAGTCACCTTTTCACTGCCTTGATAAATGAACATTATGCTCCCTATTGTGCCTAATTAAAACTAGTTTCTTCCTTGTATTAACTGCATCAAAACAAAAGGCTGTCATTGTTTTCTTACAAAAGTACACAGTACAAAAAATCTGTGTAGTTTATTAGAGAATTTTAGGCTACTAGCATAGCAAAGCTTCTTTCTTCAGGATATATATATATATATATATATATATATATATATATATATATATATATATATAGGTTAATGCCCTGATGTGAATTCTATCTAACCATAAAAAATAAGGCATTGAGAATTGTAATGCAAATGAATATATTTGACAGCAGAGGAAAGATTAAGTACAGACCAGGCACAATGAGTGTGTGCATTACTTTTTTGTGATCAATTGTTTTTATTTTTGAAAAAAAAAAAATCCAGAGCAATGTTTAGAAAGAATCAAAAACACATGGAGAAACAAGAACGAAAAACAACATCAAAATAGAACTATAAACCACAATAGATCAGAGCTCACATGTAAGGACCCAAATAAAAATAAATACAAAATAAATAAAAAAAAATATTATGCTATTAAGAGATTGGAGAGGTTGGCAGAGGCCAAACTCCAGGCCTGAAGTGTTGCAACACAGGCTTGATTTCTACAAGCTGTGGAGTGTTTTAATTGGACAATGTCCCTAAACATACCCGTCCAAACCTGTTGTCGTGTAGTGCTAGGAGTTATCCATGCGTGTAATATGCCTTTTTTAGTGGCCTGTAATCCTGCAAGTAAAATTTTCTGCTGGGATAAAGGAAGAGAGAGCGAAGAATCATCATTCAGCAGAAACAGGTATGGTTCAGAGGGTATGTCTGTTTCTAAAAGACGAGACAGAATGGAAGATACAAGGGACCAGAACTTCACAATAACTGGGCAAACCCAGAACATGTGTAAGGTGGTACCAGTTATACTGAGCTTACAATTGGTACAAGCAGGGTCAAGTATAATTTTCATTTGAAAACATCTATAAGGAGTGGCATAAGCCCAATGAATTATTTTAAAGTGTATAAGCAAATGTGCTGGGTTTTTAGAAGCTGTAAAAATATTTCACCATATTGTATCCCAATCAGGTGTAAAGCCTAGATTGCTAAGGTCACAGCCCCATGTTTTACATACCACTAGAGTATTACACTTTTGGGTCACAAGGTGTCCATAAATAGTGGACATAGTACCACGAGGAGGGATAGTGGGGTTGATCCAAGTTACCATGGGGTAAGAGGGAGAAGCTATATTCCATGGTATACCATAAGCTCAAAGTCCTTACCTAAGCCACAGGTACATAAAATAGGAAAAGCCAGGGAGAGAGTGACTATCCTTAAAGTCCTGGAATGTACGGTCTAGTCCTACTGAATATATCATTCAGCACATGAATGCCCTTATTGGACAAAGCTGACAGAAAAGGTTGACTATTGGTCAATAAATTGTAATTATTCCAGACAGGGGGTGATTTGCAGAACGTGTGGGATTGTCCAATGTACTTTTCTATATTAGTCCATAACCTTAAGGAATTAAATCTAAGACTGGGGGTTCTTAGTTTTATACCAGAGAAACGGAGGTCCTGCAGTCTGTGTGGGATCACTATTTTTTCCTCTACCTGGCGCCATGGCACTAAAGAGTTACAGTCTAACCACATCCTCAGTGCCCTGATCTGAAAAGCCCAGTAATACAGTTTCATACTGGGGAGAGAAGGACTACGAAGGGACTTAGGCCATTGAAGAGTAATAAGACATGTACACGGCCGCCTGCCTCCCCATATAAATCTAGACATAGAGTGAATTTCCTCAAAGTATTTTGGAGGTGGTGGAATAGGGAGCATAAAAAACAAGAAATGTATGCAGGGAAGAATGTGCATTTTAATTGCTGATACTCTCCCCAGTAAGGAGAACTGAAGTGTGGACCATCTCTGTAGGTCTAAACTGATTCTTTGTTTTAGCTTAAGGTAATTTTCTTTACAGATTTGAGAAAAAGTAGAGCAGATGCATATACCAAGATAGGGGAAACCTATAGGAATAGTGGGTGGGAGTGCAGTGCTTCTGGCTGTTGCATTCAGAGGCATAAGCATAGATTTTGACCAGTTCATTTTGTATCCGGATAGTTTTCAAAACCGACTAAATATGTTCAGGATCCGTGGGATTGAGTTTGGGATGTCGGAAAGGTATAACAGGATGTCATGTGATGTTTAGTCCCCTTGATCTTGATAGGAGAAAGCATGAGGTCTGCCCTGATCGCCTCAGCCAAAGGCTCATGCAACAGAGCAAAAAGAAGGGGGGAAAGCGAACATCCCTGTCACGTCCCTCTTTCCAAAGAAAAAGGCTGGGAATGTCAGATTCCAGACTGGACCACTGCTAGGGGAGTGTTACAGAGAGTTCTTATCATTACAGAGAGTTTTTTAATAATGGGGAGGATCTCTGTGAAGATCACGCAATTAAAAAGCACAAGGGAGACAAAAATGTAGTATATACGAGAATAGGACTTATGCCTAGTTGAAAAAAAAATATTGCCGGTCTGTTTTGCATTAAGTGCTGGGGGGCTGATCTGTCTAACTTAGCATCTCAGACTGCATTAAAGTCACCCCCTACTCCCAATGAGTATTCTGATCAAACTAAAAGAGTATTTGAGAAAGTTTTTTTTTTAGAAAGTTTTGCGTCATGTTCATTAGGCGCATTTACTGATGCAAAGCAGATTTTTGTGTTGTTGAAAGCAGTACGTAAGTAAACAAAACACCCAGAATCATCACCACCCGACTCATCTATAAGTTTCCTATCTATGAGGATTAAAACACCTTTGGTTTTATTTAAAACACAGGAGTAAGCTGCAATTTTATAAAATTTGCTCTGAAATCGATGGACATTACTAATTTTAAAGTGTGTTTCTTGGATAAGTGCAATAGAAATGTTTTTGCGGTGGAAATATTCTAGGCACTTTGTATGTTTAATTGGGGAGTTCAGACCTCGTACATTCCAGGAAACAATGTTAATATCAACCATGATCAGTGTGAGTAAGGGGTATTGATCAGACACTCATCTCTGAACAAAACAGTAAACAAAACACTATTAAGCAAAGAAAGTAATAAAAAAAATGCAAGAGAGTGTGTATCACACCAGCCTCTCTGGTTGAAGACAACTCAAAGCTTTTAGGAACTGTGACTATGATAGCAATGCATGCCTGTAGTTCAGCAGTCTCTTAAGTGTTAAGCACCTTACAATTAACATAAATGTATACAAAAATAGTTATAAAATCTTAAACAAAGCTTAAACAAGTGCATACACCTTTTGTAATTGACTAAAATAAACAGACATAAACCAATTTAAAGCTGTAATTACCTGTGAGGTTAGATTCAAATGTGTTACACCATTCTCAGACTAGAGGTCAAAAATAAATCATAAATTGAAGTTCTTATTCTGTATAATCAGCTGAAATTGCCTATATAAAGTCCATGTAATCCTGATTGTTTAGATCACAGTGCAGATATGACCATCCGTATGTGTAGTATAACCCTGTTTTGGAACTTGGGTCCCAGTAGTAAAGTCTAGATCAGCGGAGTTGTTTCCATGTTCTCTGTGGATGGGGCCGATGACATGGCTTCAGATGTTGAGGGGACATTGGCGGTTTCCAGGTTTCCAGGAATTCCTCTGCGTCTTTCCCAGATTTAAATAAATAAGGTCTGGCATTCCGGGATATTTTAAGAGATGCAGGGTAAATCATAAAAGGACAGCCCTTTTGCTGACATCTGCTTCTTTACTGGTGCAAGTGTCTCTTCTGAGCGGTTTCACTGCTATGTCCGGGAAAAATAGCAATTTTGTTGATCCGTGCCTTATCCGAGATTTCAGCTCTCTTGCCCCTTGAAGTATTCTCTGCCTAGCAGAGCAAAAAAATATCAGGGTACGGCCGGGGGTGGACTCCGCTCAAGCCATTGTCGTTGTAGAGTCTACGTGCTCTCTCTATTTTAATTTTGCCGCCTTTCAGAGAGGGTATCTATTTCAGTAGATTGATTTGCAAAACATCAATGGGGTTCAAGCCCTCCTCTGATTCTGGTAAATCTACTAAATGCAGGTTATGTCTGCGGCTCCTATCTACCATTTCTATGAATTTGTTGCGCAGTCATTCCTTCTCTTGTTTACTTTGTATGGTGTCTTGTTTAAGAGAGCGCACTGTGGCTTGCATGGCGTCGTATCTACCCTGAAGTCTTTTAATTCCGTAATGGTAGCATTGGAGATCTCAGTCATGTTTTTCTGTGGCGAGAATACATCTAGTGTTTCACGTACCACCTGTTTGATCATAGTTTGCTGTTGTGCTGACAAGATGGCATTGTTCAAGCTTTCTTCAGTGAAACATGAGGTCTCTTTAAACTTCTTTTTAAGAGGGAGTCTTAAATCTGCTTCAGTTTTCCCCTTCCCTGTTGTGCTGACATTTTTAGCTTCAATTTGTTTTAGCAAGGGTGCTTAATTTGTTTGGATGTATTGAAAGAGAACTATACAGACAGAGCCTGAACTCTAAGCGTGCATTCCAGCCAGGAAGTCACGTGTTCCCTTCGAGTGTGTGCATTTCTGTGCTCAATCCAGGGTCCCATTATTCATCCTAACTCTGTCGCTGGAAAAGTATACACTCACGTATAAATGCCTTTTTTTCCAAGAATGGGCATATTCCTATATATCGTGAATGGAGTGGTTCGATATTTAAAATATTTGGTCCTCTTCAGTTCACTGAATTACATGTTAATAATTACATTTGGTGTGGATTGCTACATTAATAATTATAATTAAGCATATTGAATTGAAATGAATATGGACATTAAGGAAACACTTCTAATAGCATATTAAACAGGTAAGAACATGAAGATTAGACTACATTTAAAAAATCCAAAAAGGCCAAAAAGCATATGGATATGCGCTGAATTCTACCAGTTAACTCACAAAACCTGTACTTTGTGTGTTTTGTTATCTTCATAAAAAATATACTTTTGGTATTTTTAAGATAAGAATTCTAAACATCTTTTTTTACCACTAAAGTGCCACAGTATCTGCATGTACAACTACTGTACAGTACAGGTTTTATGAAAACACATTCATCCACAGAATAACAGTTATCCAGATAAGACTGCAAAAACAGCAGTGATTCAGCAAAAAGAAAACTGTTTTTGTTTATGTTTTTGCTGGTGCGTGAACTCTGCTAGATACCCCAGTCAAACATTTATAGCCCAACAGATATAGACTTCAACATTACAGCCTAATAAAAACCCACATACTGTGTGATTAAATAACAGGGAAAGCAGTAAAAAGAGAAGACATAATGATGGTAACATGCAGGTCAGTTACAATTTAATTGTCATTGCAATTCATTGCTAACATATCAATTCTCTGCTGCTTGGTTGAGCAGAAAACAACGGTTTAACATGTACAGTGGGGCCTACTGACTACTTGTCAAAATCCCCACCTCCCGGGCCTGCTTTTGATACTTCCTTAACAACCACATGAAGTCTTCCTGCCTTAATCGACTAATGCTGCTGAAAGCTCCTGCTGATTGTTTCAATGCACCAGTGATCAGTAAATGTACCTCAATCACCACGCAGATGCTAAAATTAGATTGTTTGCACTGTAACGTGGTTCTTCTGCAAGAAGAGACACCTGCTTCTAAATATATATGTTATTTGGTCTGAAGGATAAAGGTTTACATAAACAAGATATGCTATTATCACTGCATACGATGGCCCTCTGTGAGAGCGTCAGTGTTAGAAATTAGGGGTTTCACCCTTTTTCCTTTTTATTTATTTCATTGTGTTTGTGTCTGTCAGGCATTTGTTTTTCGAGTATGTTTTCATCAAATGAAACTTGTTTTAGATTTTTTTCTGTTCTCCAAATATGCACACAACTGATTTCAACCCAGTGAACTTTGTAAGCTAGGTAAAAAAACAAAAAAAAAAAACAGAATTATAAAAGAATATATATAATAGCTTAACAAAATAGATTAAAAGCACTCTCTTGCACATTAAGAGCAGCACATGGTAAGGTACTGTACCTGCTGGTGCACATCACTGCTGTGCAAAGTTGTATTCCTTTTTAGAAACCAACTGGTTTCAGGGTTAACTGGTCTGTTTTGTTTTCTTTGTTAAAATAATAGCATGACCTTGCACAAATAGGTCTTTCTCCATGTCCTCACATCGTCTAATTGTAGTCCTGTTAAGTTTAGTCTCAAAATTGTTATTCCTCCATACCTATGCTCATTTCCAAAGAGACCTGTAAAGAATTTAAGATTCTTCAATGAATGTCATAATGGCACAAAGGTCAACATCCTATTCCTTTTAAACAGATTCAAGGAGATACCCTAAAGCACAATGGCCCTTGATTTTACATTTTGTCCAAAGGCAAACTTCTAAACTACCTAAACACAATGCATATAATAGTATCCATCACTTAGACGGTAATGCATATAATTTGCTACCTGCAGCTTGTATCATGGATTCCATGCCTTTATATGCTGGGATTGATGTCAAAAGCTGTTTCTACAGTTTGTGCCAAACCTCCTGAATGCTTCATTTTGGAAAGAAGCTCTTAAGACCTTTTGGTCTGCATTAATACATTAGCAGGTACTGTTCATGCTAATAAATTAATATTGTACACTAAGGCCACCTACTGGACACTAAAACACATTCCAACTCATTAAATAAAATATTACCATCCACATCATCCACATATGGCAGCAGCAAATCCAAATGAGCAGTACGCAGCAGGAAGATCCAAAAAAGCTGGTATTTATATTATGATACTGGCGTGTATTTTACTAACATCTCAAATCTTCAGCCCTGTGCTGTATACACAATTTAAGATACACTGTAGTGAAGGATCCATTAATAATGCATCTATAAATGTGTTATAATGGATGTTATCAATACACAATATTAATATACATTTTGCTATTAACAGTTATAAATCATTGTTTTAACATCTATAGATTGTTATTAGAAATAATTATTAAAAAAAATACTTCCCTAAACTAAGGGGTCACCTTATGCTGTCGTAATAGTGTTATAAGAACATGTAACTAAGGATTTTGTATGAAATGGCATGAAGATAATGAGATATATTTTAATAATCTATTTAATTAAAAAACAATCACCAAAGAAACACCAAACAAGTCTAGGTCATTAATATTCATTGGTAGGAATTTGATTAAAACTTAGCTATGAATGCAAAAGGATAAATATTGCACACCAATTTTAGTGAATCCAAGCCAAGTATGCAGAATAAGCTGGTTTGAGTCCAGTAAGTAGGTCAGGAGATTAGTCTGTAAATGCGTGTTATATGGGACACCTGCAATGGAAGCTCATAATTTTAGGTGGCTTGTTAGACTTGATTGATGACATTCACAAACAAATGAGCTGCTACCCATTGACATTCATGCCGGCATTTTAAATATCACAAAGTATTGTTTCAAATATTGATTTTACACACAAATACTTCTCAAGTGTTCTTCCTGTTTTCAAAACACATCCTCACCAAAAGATCAGTTCATTTTAATAAGATCGACGCATTTACCTGTTGTAGTTTTTTTTTTTTTTTTATATAATTAGCTGTTTAACCTGTGTGTTTGCAACTGGAATGTTAACAGAGATAGCTTAGTATTTATATTCAGTAAGTTATATTTCATATTTGCAATGTTAAGAAAAAAAGTAGTTGACAAATTACAATTTATTACCGTTTTTAGTGGCTGATATTTTGTTCTTATCATTGGGGACTTCATCCTTGGATGAAGACTGTGTGTGTAGCATCCAATAATATGCCTTGCCCTTTCTCTGAACTGCTGTAATATCAATCGTATAACAAGGCTACTTTTATATAAAACTCATTATTGGCCTCATTAAATATGTTACTTGCATCAGCTGTTGTAGTCAGTCAGATAATAGTAAAAGAGGTTATCATAGCATATATATTTTTATGCATTATCTGGCATAAAGCTTGAAGTAGCCAGAAGGTTTATGGCACTATAATTGGTAGTTAGTGTGAAATTTGTAAGACAAATAGACCATACCCCGAATAACTCCTGTAATCCCCTTCTTTCCTTTCTTTACAGCCACCAAAGGGCCTCATTAAAGCAGCAGTCAGCACATCGGCAGAGAGATACATTGCTTATGATGCTCACATGTGACAGGAAGTTTGCATTTTGTAAATCTGACACCTTTGATTGATTATACATGTACACAGTGAACCCAGCACTTAAAATAATTTAGAGTCACTACACTTGCTCTGTGCATTAAGTTATTTGAAATCATTATCATTTTACATTATAGGTTTACTATATATTTCATAAGCCAAGCCTGATATTATATATAATAATACAGAAATATTGTGTGATAATTAACATACAGTATAGTAAGCAGTTTATCATGGCCTTATCATAGCATGTGGTGGAATAGTTCAGCAATCCCAATTAGTTTTGTTTTGTGTATATATGTTATAGATGTGATAATCATGTGACCAACACAATTCCAAAGAATGCAAAGGCACACCAATCTTTGTTCTTTATTGCATAAACTCACAATAATATCTACTTCCCATACTATTGTTATAAACACTAAGATCCATTGCAAACTGCTTTGCTGGTAGGCTTCAGTAAAACACCCACCATTTTGTAAATGCTATTTCATTTAGTTAAGATTCAACAAATATAGTGGCTGATGGAATAGACTTGATTAATAATTAAGGGGCTGACAGGAGGACTATGCTTTACATAGTAGGTAAGGATGCGGCCTGTTTCCTGAGGACAAAGCTGTAACCACTTAGTTTCTGTTGTCACCAATACAGCACTAAAAATTACAAAATTTACATCAATAAATTAATAGTTGGAAAAATAAATAATATAAAGTCATGAGCAGTATTATCTTCATGCAAGGAACCTTTTGAAATATTAAATAGCTATGCAAAATCTGCAAGGTATAATCCTTCAGTTGTTGAGAGTAAGGGGGGTAGGGTGGTCAGCCATGGGGGAATGATTACCTATATTTCAATAGTGGGAATGGTCGTTATTAAAATGTACTTTACATAGGCTTAATATCTTTTTCTTCTTTGGGCAATGTGCTATAATTCCACAGCTGACCACTGCAACCCTTAGGGCAAGCAGCCAGACAGAGCTGCCCTCCTCAAACAGCAACTCTACCCCTGCAGAGTAATAAATGGTATAGTGGTGTTGCCTCCTGGATAGGTTTGCTATAGAGGTTTTTCAGTCATATAAAAAAGCATTATTTTTGTCACTATCCTAAATGTTTTAGCGCAGGATGCCAAACTGTGTTTGTGTGGTGCTTCACCCTGAGGGTTAGGCAATGGCACTTTGATTCCAGGGCTTCACATGGCCAGTTGCCTTGCCTTGACGTTCATTTAATGTAAAGAAATAAAACACCTTAATGATGTAGAGCTGTGCTATTGTGATGGTTCAGCTAGAATAGCCCCCTTACAAAGGTGCTTATGACATTCATTATGACTGGGGATTAAAAACAAAACAAAAAAGTCTTAAGGGAAAAAGTATTTACATTAGATTAAGGTGAGCTCACTTGTTAAACTGCCTTCAAAGTTTCAATTATGTTACAACCCTAGACAGTATGGAATATCTAGTATAATCCTATAATACTCCAAGCACTTATTCCAATAAGCTGCACACACGTTTTCAGTATGCCGTTTGTATTGAGAAGTAGAATCTGAAACGCTCATTACATTTCTAATTTTCATTTTAAGCATATGAGCTGATTAATTTTTTTTCTTAAACACCCATTACTCTTTTTTCCTTTATACTGATATATTCAATCTTAATTTGGTCACGCTATTGTTGTATAATCATGATGCGAATGTACATGTTCACATTAAATAAATGATGCTACTGTATAAAGCTTTATTCTTCATTACAACTACTTTTAATGTTATCATATACTCTTACATATAGCCTGGGCTGACAGTACCAGTAGCCACATTTTCAAATTGAGATTCAATCACATTGAACTTGTTAGAGTGCCATAAAACACAAACCAGAGTGTGAATTAACTACCTGAATTTTTTTTTTTTTTTTTTTTTTTTCAATTTGTTGTGCAATTAGCACTAAATATAGTTAAGGGGGCATTCTTCTGAAATTGACAGTGGAACCTTTATAAAGTATACATGAAAGAAGGGAAATAAATAATAGTTATTTTAAGAGAGATGTTCCACCCCTGCCCCCCCCCCCCCTGCACAAAGAAGAAATCATTCACGTGTTTTCTTTCCTGACTATATATATAAGCAGTGTGGAGTAGTGGTTAGGGCTCTGGACTCTTGACTGGAGGGTCGTGGGTTCAATCCCAGGTGGAGGACACTGCTGCTGTACCCTTGAGCAAGGTACTTTACCTAGATTGCTCTAGTAAAAACCCAACTGTATAAATGGGTCATTGTATGTAAAGAAAAATAAATAAATAAATAAAAAATGTGTACAAAATAATGTAATTGTAACAATTGTAAGTCGCCCTGGATAAGGGCGTCTGCTAAGAAATTATATATATATATATATATATATATATATATATATATATATATATATATATATATATATATATATATATATATATATATATATATATATATATATAGGGGTGCTACCAGGGGTGGAGGCTGTGTGGTCCAGTGGTTAAAGAAAAGGGCTTGTAACCAGGAGGTCCCCGGTTCAAATCCCACCTCAGCCACTGACTCATTGTGTGACCCTGAGCAAGTCACTTAACCTCCTTGTGCTCCGTCTTTCAGGTGAGACGTAGTTGTAAGTGACTCTGAAGCTGATGCATAGTTTACACACCCTAGTCTCTGTAAGTTGCCTTGGATAAAGGCGTCTGCTAAATAAACAAATAATATAATCATAATATACCATGGATTCAATATTAAACTCTAATGATTTCCCTTTAATAACTTTTGAGTCTTTTGATGGGTTTGCTTGAAAAATGGTATGCACTGTCCCCTGGGGTAGATCTCTTCATGTGGACAGTAGCGTTCCAGTTGCTTGTGCAGTTTTTGAGATACTGATAGTGAAAAAACACAAAAAAAACCCATTTGTTTGCAATTTTTTCCCTTGCCCTGTGCCAAGACAGTTTGGAATTTTAAACAGAATGTTTTTGTGGTAAAACACGCTATGGTGACTGAGTATATCTGTGTTTGTTTCATGTAAATTCGTTCACATTTTCATCCCCCCATTGTTTTTCGCAAGGCTGCCATCGTGTTCTGTTTTCACAGTCTTGCACCAGGGCCCAGTAAATCCTAGTGCCAGCACTGAGTGGGGGATGGGGCTAAATAAGATCGCTAAACACTTTGTCTGAATAGGTACAGAAAAAAAACTAATCATGTGTTTTATATATAAACCTGTGCCGTGTTTAATGAATTTTACAAATATGGCCACTATTACTTTTTGTGCTCTTTTATAGAATATACAGGCTTTCTAGCAATAACTATATTCTCAAAAAGGAAGGACATTCTTTGCAAAAAACTTTTGTTAATGCATCAGTTAGGATTGATATTAAAATGAAAAATGTAGGAAAATGCGGTTAGGGTTTTTAAACCTTAACTCTGCATTTCCTCCCACCCCCTTACAAGTAGATGAAGGGGCAAGGCAACACAAGCAACCACAGACAGGCATCATCAGTTAAGACAAACAACATACAAGTCTCTGCAGATAACACAAGAGACATCCATCATCAGGGTCCACAACGTATACACCCCAACTGTGACGGTGAAGCCATCTCTCCCATTAAACTGTATTCTGTTGCTCATCCAGTATGACACTGAAAAGCTCTTGGTTGATCCATGTTGTTGATGCTGCCCTCTCAAACTGACATGACACAGTACATTCCACTCGCCCATGTAAACACAGTTTTATAACAGTGTACCTCATACACTTCAATTTTTGCAGGTGACAATATCAATGTGTCATACATCGCATGGGTGTCCTGTTCTTAAAGTGCTCCCATTCCCCCTATCCATGTTACTATGAATGCTAATGCTGGTCCACCAACCCTTCCTCCCTTGCAAAAGACTGTATTAAGCCAACAGAAAGTTATGCTAGGACAAAGGTTCATATTACAGCACTATTGGTAGTACTTCTGTCATGCACCTGTGTCTCACTATTTACCATACATATACACTTCCCCTCATGCTGCCCTGCATGCAGTTCCCCACCCCCCACCCAATGAACTGACGCACATCAAACACGTGGATGCCACACTAGACTAGACATTGTGATGTTGGTACCACTATTATGCATCTGTCTCCTACTAGACCTGCATAAGCACTGCCCAGATATACACGACCCCCCAACACACTGGCATGGCAGTAGACCTCATACACCTAGTGGACCATGAAGATGGATGTCTCTTGTATTATCTGCAGAGTTATATGTTGTTCATCTTAACTGATGATGGCTGTCTGTGGTTGCTTGTGTTGCCTTGCCCCTTCCACTGCATTTCCCTACTTTTGTTTTTTTAATATCAACCCGAACATGCATTAACAAAGTTTTTTGCAAAGAATATATATATATATATATATATATATATAAAGAACCAATCAAATTACGTGAAAGTCGCCTAACGGCTTCTACATTCACAGTGTTTTAAAAGTCAAAGCACAGAATCTGCAGACATGTTTCACCCTGTTTGGGGCTCATCAGTGCAGCGCAACTGTACTTTGACTCCTGAAAAGCTCAGGACAGTAAGTAAAAACAAGTAGCTTTCGAGTTGAGGGGAATGAAAGCAATGAATTTTCAGCATAACAAGAGCCAATCAAATCGCGTGAAAGTTTTAAAAGTCAAAGTACAGTTGTGCTGCACTGATGAGCCCCAAAGAGGGCAAAACATGTCAGCAGATTCTGTGCTTTGACTTTAAGACGCTGTGAATGTAGAAGCCGTTAGGTGACTTTCACACGATTTGATTGGCTCTTGTAATGCTGAAATTTGCATATTTACCGATTATCCATTGTTCCCTATTCATTGCTTTCGTTTCCCTTAACTCGAAAGCTACTTGTTTTTATATATATATATATATATATATATATATATATATATATATATATATATATATATATATATATATATACTGTTACTGTTCACCTGCTTCCATCATATACAGGGGTTACAGTTTTATTCAATGGCTTTCAGCACCCCCACTATAAAAATGTTTCCGGTGCCACTATATATATATATATATATATATATATATATATATATATATATATATATATATATATATATATATATATTCATTAAAGACCTTTCACTGTGCTGCCTTTTTAATATAGCACAAGCATTCAACCTGCACAGGAAGCTTCCTGGAACAGCACAAATACTATGTAATTATCTTGTGGCTCCCTGCTGGTTTCTGCATATTCCAAGTGCAAAGAGAGAAGCGCATTTCCAGAGCCTGACTTCTGTCTTCATTGTCTCTGCTTGGAATATGAAGCGCTACTTCATTATAGAAGACCTGATCAAACTTGAAAGATTTAGCCATTATTCTTGTCTCTGTCAACTTTCAGTGTTTTTTTTTGTTTTTTTTTGTCTCAAGCTCTTTTGTTTTGCCACCCAGGGAATGCTCTTATCCCAAGACTGTCATTTTTTAAACAAAACAACCTTTCATGAGCAAATAATCTCCAAGACGCACCATGTGATGCAGAGGAAAAATAAGACCTGCAATTTTTCTAAATAGTCTTTCTTACACCTTACTGACCTGTTTTTGATGAGTTGCTTTGAGATTTAGTTTTTTTTAATGATTAAAAAATAAATCTGTAGTCTGGTTCTTCAGGGTTAAAACAAAGGACACATTCATTTCACTGTGTGTATATATTTTGATGGTCTACACAGTCAACCTGCAAATTAAAATGCTTTATTGCCAAACATCTGGCTGCCTTTTGAATTGCATGACCATCTATCCAATTTAGATCTGCATTTTTTTGTATCCGGCTTATGTCTTAATAGCTGACAAACATGATTTTGTTTGTTTTTTGGTTAATATAACATCAAGACACTATACAAGAAAAGTAGCTTAGGAGAAAAATAAATACACAAAAATGCAGATGTATTTACTTCTGGCATGCTTTAAAAATATTCCCTTTTTACATACCTTTCATATATTGTTTGTTCCTCAGTTTAAACACTGGGTTTTGATAAGCCTGACTAAACGTAACAACGGTAAACGAGTACTGGTTAATTGCTATAGAAATTTACTGTTTTTAAAAGTTGCACCAAATATGGCTCCTGGTCTTAAAATGTAAATAGAGAAGTGACACAAAGGATAAAGAAAATATTTTTGAAGGCAATAACAGTGATCGTTTAATTCAGCATGTGCATATCCACTTGGCATCGGATAATTAGGGTGCCACATTGCTGTAAAGACAGAAAGCTTAGGGTGCCACTCTGACTCACCCAGATGATAATACATGATTAGAAGTCAGTAACAGATCACAACTGCTGAATGACCTGCCAAGGTCATTATCAAGGGCAAACAGCATAATTAGTATGCACTTCACTGGCAGGGAGTACAGTTCCATTGTTCTGGCACAATCAAATTAGCCTATCCAATAAGAGCTGTGTTCTGTGACCTCAAGGAGAGGATATCTTTCTTGTGATAGAAAAACAATGACACAAAAGAATATGTAGGCTGTGCGCATAAGGGAAATAAATAATGGGGGGGGGGGATTGGAATGGGCTCTCTTCATGATTTGCTTGGAAGGCAATGGAAAAAAGAAAAGAAGGACACAAAGAAATAAGTAAGCAATGTACAGCCCCAAAGGCGTGTTACGAAAATAAGATGAATCCACATTAGCTGCAGTTCATCTCTTTTTTTGCATGGCATGACTCAGCCCTCCATCACAACTACTGTGATTAAAAGTTTTTAGATGTCTTCTTGACATTATCCTAATGGAGTTGTAATGGTTTTATAATGTACAGTAGCTACAGTAGGAGCAAGCAAATTTGACTCTGTTCTGACTAAAAGCATGCCCTTCGTAGACTGGCATATGCCTCAAAATGTCCTTAGTGCTACCAAGAATTATGATGTCATAGTGCAATTATTATAAGGATGAGTGCATTGAAGGATACTTATGAGAGTCAGGGTAATTCAGCAGATTTATAGTCCTGCTTCTCATCACCTGTAAAATGGAAAAAAGTGAGATTTTAAGATCATATGCTGATGCTGTCCATTGTTTAGGCTAAGCTGCCTGTGCTATATATAACAGCTTCTCATACTTATTTAATGTAATGTACTGTATGCAGGATAAAAGCAAATGCACAATGTCTTAGTCGGCAACCAAAGGGCGTCTGTCTCATCATTGCCTTTCCCAAGAAAAGAAACCTTACTGCTAGCCACTTTCTGAAATAGCACACTTGAAAATGAAAAAAAAATACCCTTGAGAAAGTGTGATGACTACATTGACATGCTCCCTGTGAGAGCATCAGTCAGTTCACTGTTGCACTGAGGTTCATCGCTGTAAAATGTACTGGTGATAATATTTTAGAATAACGGTACTGGTATTGTTTGCAATCTCAGACGTCCTGCTGGGATTTTATGTGTTTTATTCCAATTCATTCAAATCATATTTTGTGATTAAAAAAAAAAAAAAAAAAAAACACATGTTGACACCACACTGCTCTGCCTCAGTCAAATTGCCCAAACCATGAAACTCCCCTAACACAGTGGATTAAAATGTGTTACTTTCAGCCATCCTAGCCATTAATTCCTTCATTTTCATGGAGCTACATTTGTCTGATTTAACAAGATAAGATTTGAGTGCTGATACAGCCCATTGTCAATCCAGAATACCATCGACACTGCATCAGAGGGATGCATAACTCAGGTATTCAAAAAAATTAGATATGCAGAGCACCAATTTTATAGTACCAGACCCAGAAATTAAAATAGCCCAGATTAATGTATCATATCTTATACACTGTCCAAGTGAATCTACTTTAATATGTTGAGCAGATTCGCAGAACAAGACTTATCTAAGGAGCACTCAAAAAGACAGAATTGGCCTGAGGATTCGATTTGGCTCAGGTAGTTCATGTTATACGGAAGCGCTGGAATAGTTTGTAAGGAAAATAAAAAAATGTGTTCCAAATATTTTACATTACTCTGGATTCGTTTACCACTTCACACTTCACACATGGGGTTTATAAAAGAAACAATGTTCATTAGTCACATGACTCAACATACCTGAACAACCTCCTGTACAGCTGAAGTGTGTGTGAGTCTTATGGTGTGTCATACCACATGTAGACAGCAGGGAGGTAGTTTGGCATGAAAATTGAGGGACAAAATGGAACACAACTATTTTAATATGGAAGACAAGATCCTCACTGTTATTATAAGGATACATTAATTTACTATAAGGCTATGGCTTTGTTCACAACTATGAGTTTGGTGGTCTCAACAGTGGACATTAGTGCACATCACAAAACTAACCCACAGCTTGGAACCATCCATAGTTTTACTTGAGAGAGGCCCAGAATAGAAAGCCAAAGCCTTTCCAGGCAAATTAAAAGAATGAGGGGAAGTTTTAATGCCGGTACCCATTGTCAGTGTCACTCACCTTACAAGCACAATAAAAAAAAAAAGTTACAAAGAAAAGGACTGGAATAGGTACCTCCAGAGGCAGAATATTGATATGTGGGATTCAGCTATGTCTACAATATATGTAAAATATTCTGCACAGAAATGTTAATGCTGAAATGCCAAAAATATACGTTTAAAAAGCTATCCTACAATGTAACAACAGTGCACATGAGAATTGCCATGATGTGCACGATGTGCACATGAGAAATTCCATGACCCTAAAATGCATTTATTTTTTGTCTATTAGAACATAAGAACATAAGAAAGTTTACAAACGAGAGGGGGCCATTCGCCCATCTTGCTTGTTTGGTTGTTAGTAGCTTATTGATCCCAGAATCTCATCAAGCAGCTTTTTGAAGGATCCCAGGGTGTCGGCTTCAACAACATTACTGGGGAGTTGGTTCCAGATTCCCACGATTCTCTGTGTAAAAAAGTGCCTCCTATTTTCTGTTCTGAATGCCCCATTATCTAATCTCCATTTGTGACCCCTGGTCCTTGTTTCTTTTTTCAGGTCGAAAAAGTCCCTTGGGTCGACATTATCAATACCTTTCAGAATTTTGAATGCTTGAATCAGATCGCCGCATAGTCTTCTTTGTTCAAGACTGAATAGATTACATTTTTTTATCCTGTCTGCATATGACATGCCTTAAACACAGAATAATTCTGGTCGCTCTTCTTTGCACTCTTTCTAGAGCAGCAATAGCATGGTAAAGTTTTAACATTACTTCCCTTGATTTAAATTAAACACTTTTCACTATATATCCGAGCATCTTGTTGGCCTTTTTTATAGCTTCCCCACATTGTCTAGATGAAGACATTTCTGAGTCAACATAAACTCCTGGGTCTTTTTCATAGATTCCTTCTTCAATTTCAGTATCTCCCATATGGTACTTATAATGCACATTTTTATTGCCTGCGTGCAGTACCTTACACTTTTCTCTATTAAGTGTCATTTGCCATGTGTCTGCCCAGTTCTGAATGCTGTCTAGATCATTTTGAATGACATTTGCTGCTGCAACAGTGTTTGCCACTCCTCCTATTTTTGTGTCATCTCCAAATTTAACGAGTTTGCTTACTATACCAGAATCTAAGTTATTAATGTAGATTAGGAATAGCAGAGGACCTAATACTGATCCCTGTGGCATTCCACTGGTTACCTTGCTCCATTTTGAGGTTTCTCCTCTAATCAGTACTTTCTGTTTTCTACATGTTAACCACTCCCTAATCCATGTGCATGCATTTCCTTGAATTGCTACTGCGTTCAATTTGAGAATTGATCTGTTATGAAGGACTTTGTCAAAAGCTTTCTGGAAATCTAAATAAACCATGTCCTATGCTTTGCAATTATCCACTGTCGAAGTTGCATCCTCAAAAAAATCAAGCAGGTTAGTTAGACAAGATCTCCCTTTCCTAAAACCATGCTGACTATCTCCCAGGATACTGCCTTTCAGCAGATACGGGTCCAGAACACCCAGGATTCTCCACACTTCTGGTTGGAGCAAGGCATAATGTTGGGGAGATTTAGAGAAATCGAGTTTAGATAATCAGTAAAAAAAAAAAAGTTATAAATAAATCATCGCTTTTGTACTCCCATTACAGAAAACAGTAGCAATTGGAGGGTATTTTATATGGTGATCATAATATTACGTTTAGTTCCATTTTAGTATAATTATTATTTATTTTTATTATGAAGGCTCAAAGTCAGTAGAGGGCATAACTCAAACCCAAGATGGCCATCTGGTAGAAAAAGTAAAATAATTTGGTGCATTAAAACTATATTTGTCATTTTTGGGCATTTTTGATGTTTAAGTTAGGTAAAAACTAAATGTAATAATCTATTTTAGATTTTGTTTGTTGAAATCTAAAATTTCATTTGACTGAGTGAACTTGCAAACTGCATTGTGAACATAAACAAATTCAATCCTGAAGAAAGTTGGAAAGGAACCAAAAAAACACACATAAGTGTGAACAGCAAGCAAATTGATATATTGTTTCAAAAGAAATGAACCAGACTGAGTCCGTTTGAAACTGACCTGGTGTAAATGCAGCCTTAAACTTGCAAAAGAATAATCACATGACCCGGTACTGAATTGCACAGTCAGACTGACACTGATTTTAAGCAGAAGAGATGTATCCAAGTTTTGGATTGTAGAGAGTCACCATTAATGTCAATAGAGATTTGGTTAGGACCCCAAAACCATGCAGAGTTATACAGAATGCCAGTATGTAAAGGGATTATCTTACTTTTACTGTTCCACGAGAGCTGGGAAAAAGACCCCTAATGCTTCTTTACTTCTTTGCACCTGCATCACAGATGTGCACTGTGGTACACTATTATTGAAATAAGGCTAAAACCTCTAGGCCAGAGATACACAAGCAATTTTTATTGTCTATTCTAGCTGACAAAAAAAAGCTAAATATGCCACACACACACACACACTGTAAAATTGACAATTATTTTAAGCAATTTTAAGATGGTGTCTGTTTGCAGTAAACATGTTTCAGCAGCTGCTATAGTAATTGGAATAATTTTGAAAAGAACCAGACATGGAACACATCATGCTTTAATGCAGGAACTGCGCTTGGAGGATCCTGCAGGATTTAATAATCTTTTATGCATGTCCCTGTCGACATTTGAAGATTTTCTGACTCAATTGAGTCCAATCATTGCAAGACAAAATACAAATATGAGGGAGTCGATTTGTACTGCTAAGCGTCTGGCAATAACTGTTTTTGAGAAAGACCAGTACTTCAAAATACTTCCACTGTGTGTATGGAAAATTATCTGTTGCACTCTCCATTTTTTTAAAAATATTTTCCTTGGAGGTTCAGTTTTGACCTTTGTTTGTGATTTCCCAAAAATATTTGTTAATTCCTTATATTTTTCTTATTTTTTTGTTGTGGTCTTTATATGCTATACATATAACATCCCATAAACATTTTCTATCATGAAAAAATCAATCAACTGCAAAGTTTCCTCAGACATCCACTTGTCTGTAGCTATACTTCCTAGTAAAATCAGGTGATTAGAAAATGCAATATAATTGGTTAAACACACACAGGCACAAAGAAAATATGTCATCTGAATAGCTAAAAATAGAGCAGTAATCTATTCTAGAAACTCGAGCTGTCAATTTGAGTTGCCAAGAAAAAATTGCTTAAAAAACTGCTTAAAAATTGCTTGTGTATCTCTGGCCTTAGGTACAGCTAGGCCAAAACGTCAGGGCTAAATCTGGAAACTACAAAGAGAGTTGATCACTATCATCCATGCAGTTACCCTTTAGTGTTCTGACCAAGACAGGAGTTCTCTTCAAAACAAGACAGGACCTCTCTTCAAAACAAGACAGGACTTCTCTTCAAAGATTAGGAATTGCTTATAGTTTTGTTCATAGAAACAAACATTCACAAATATTGTACATACACATATAATCTCACCAATCCAAGCTTTGTGAAAACCAACATCATGACAGTGTTTGTGAGTCTTTAGTTTAAAATGCAAGACACGTTTTGATGTAATAAATACAGTTAGATTTTCTTAAACACTGTTATTCAGGGAACCACAGTTCTGTGAATATCAAAATGTATTTAATTGATCAAACAAAAAAAGTATTATGAATAGATCCTGTTACATATTTTTGCATGGTTGTTTAAAAGGAAATGTTGGCAGTCACTTCTATTGAAGTAATTGTTTCATTTTTAAGTAATATGGGTAAAAAACAAAACAAAACAAAAAAAGCATGCAGTTTACTTTGGGTCCAGTATTTTTACAGATTAAGTAGTATTTGCTTGCAGCACACAAACACACACACACATATATATATATAAGCTTTTCATTTCATAAAGAAGAACTCTTGAGATTTGTAATCACCTTTTTTCTTTTATAAGTGCTTCACTGTATGCTCACCTGCTGTCTGCAGAGGAAGCAGGTTTCCTCGATTCCTTGGAGCTTTCTTGCATTAGTAAAACAGCATGAAACAGTTGATTTTCATTTTGTGTTGCAAAGCATTACCATGATGTCCTAATACTTGCAAATGAATACTCCTCTTTCCCAATCTGTCATTTTAATGCACTATAGATTTTATTTCACTTGGTGTAGTATCACATTCTCAATAATAATAATCAACTGCACTGTTGTTCTCCTGTAGAAATTTAATTTCTGCACTGAGTGCACAACTAATAAAAGATGTTGCTTGAGGAAATAAAAAAAATAAATATGATGAATCATAAGGACTGGGATTTGTATTCAGATGTGAAAGACAATTACAGAACGAGTTCAAATTTATCAGGCACTTGTATTCTCAACAGCTTAATAATATGTCTGCTTGTATGTATGGCTATCTGCACAAATGATGCTAGTGGTCACAATTTTAAATTCAGATACTAGCCGTCCTGTAATATAAAACATCATTTAAACATTCCATGGCACAGGGGTCTGTATTCATAGACCTTTAGCATTCAAATAAATGCTTATATTAATGCAATGAAGGAAATGTATTTTGTTAAATATTTATAAAAATATTGTGGGGTGTTTTGGATTGGGTCCAGAGAAAGAGATGCAGTGAGATTTGGTACAAGATTGCTTGATTAAGTTAGCATTACTGTGCATTGAAGGCAATACTTCAGCTTCAACTTGAATCTTTTGTACAGTGGATACATTGCTGGGCTGGTCAGCACATGGAGGATTGACTTGTAATTGAGGGGAGGGGAGTGAAAGAGGTTGACTGAGGAGTCCGCTGAATAAAGGACATAGTACATTTAATTCAGCTCTATTATTGCTCAAACGCAACTCTATTATACAGTTGTTAAGATGCTAGACTCACAATTACAAGATATTGAGTTTGCACCCCAGTCTCTGTCTATATATTGGGTTGCTTCTCCCTTTTGTTCGTCGTGCAGTCTAATGAGTTACATATACATAGCATGTGTATGAAGGAACTAATTTAGCACTTTTCCCTTCATGTAGGTTGCTGGTTCATTTGCAAAAAATATTAGCACAGATTCACTGGACATGAGCGAGGGCTGCAGGAAGAAAGAAACCTCGAGAATTAGTAATAGGAGAGATGTGCTTTGTGACTTAGCGATGAGTAAGGAGATTCCCCTTGGCTCGTGGAGAGTCGCCCTCATGGAGGTGAGACCGAACTGATCAGTCTCCGAGGCTGGGAAGCAACCAATACTTCCCCCAAGGGGAACCTAGAGGTGAGAAAATGGGAAGACTACAGAGAGTTAGATAGATTTGGCCAGGGGTCCCCCTTGTCTTGCTGAGGACCTTCTTGGAGAAGGACGAGGCCAGCAGCGGCTGGGCTTCTAAAGTTGGGAAGTGAGCTTCACTCTTACCCCCAAAAAGGACCCCTGGCACCCCGCAACTGAACCACCAATGCAAAACAATGAAGAAAAAAAAAGCATAAATCAAGTTTAGGGCAAAAAAATGATGTGTTTTTTTATTAAATATCATTATGCCAATAAAATAGTCCTATTTATAACTGTTTTTATAACTAATTCATAACTACACACTAAATTAAGCTGAGTAAATGAATTTAATTGAAACATGCAAAAGAAAGTACATCTTAATTTTTGATATTGTGTACATTCCCATGAAAAGATACACCAGGGGGTGGAGTTGAGACTGCACTGAGTTATTTTTTTTCCTCTCAGTGCATACTGTTTGAGCAGACAGACGAGATGAATAAAAATAAATTCAACAGTGTCTCGGATTTCAGTAATTTTTCAAAGTCTGTGTCAGAGAGGTGCAGAAGTGTCTTTTTTGTGTTTTTCTGTAAGATTTACAAACTGTTAAAAATACATTATTTGAAGTGACAAAGAACGGGGTGAGTGAGTATAAAGACAGCAAATTTTATTTATTTATTTTTGGTATTTTTTTCTGTTTTGTTATCTTCAAGTTCATTTAATTGTTCTTCATCCAGATCGGCAAGTCTGCTTACTACTTTGGGGATTTTTTTGTTGGTAATTGGTCACTCTGTTTTATAGCTTTACTGTACATCTGTAACTGTAAACAAGATATGTTTTAAAATATATTTTTGAAACATATTTATTGTATATTTTTTCCGTATGGGTAAATATGGTCCATTGAATTAGAGGGTAGTTTGCCTAATAATAAAATAACTTAACCAAGTAATTTCCAACTTAACCAATTTTTTTACTTTAAATATTGGGGCAAATGTATTTCAATAAAGAACAATGACACATTTTAATGAAGAAAAAAACATTCTAGCCTACTTCACTAAAGTGCTTAATAACAGTAACAATATTTTATTTAAAGCTGGTGTTGAACTGAAACCTGTTCATGGTCCCGCAGCAACATGAACCTGCTAACATTTAAAAATAAATAAATAACTGTCTTAATTATTTGTAATTAACAGAGAATAAAAACAAACTAAACTAACAACTACCTTGCCTATATTTAATTAATCATTTTTATCGCCACAAACTGCTCAGCATCTTCGGAGGCTGTCATACGCATGTCACATTTCACTCAATTTTGCAAATGGTATATCTGGAGACTTGCTTGTCCAATTGTCATGGAACATGGTAGTAACAATATTTAGCTTAGGTTACTGAGGATATTAAACTCTGGGAAATATGCTACAGTAGGGGTGTCTGTCAATACATCTGTCCATCTGTAAATCACAATTCTGTGCAACTGTCAAAACAACAATATTTAAGCCCCTAATGTTCAGACCCCCCTATTTTTTTTTTTTTTTGGACGTGGATTTGTGTCTAGTTGCAAATAAATAACACTATATAAGCTATTTGCCATTAATGAGTTAGTTATTGTACGTCAGCCTTTCATACATATTGGTTTCAGTCGAATTAATTTAAGTAATTTAAAGCAGGAAAGGGTTTGGAAACGGAATTCTTGTAAATACAGCTATTGATATTACCTCACAATATTCAGTAGAATAGGCTGCACAAACAATCATGGGTAAAACAAAGATGGCTCTAACATGGAGGTCAGTGTTATACAAGGATAATGCTTTGACAATTTTTTTTGTGATCAAAGGGAGTAATGATATTTGGATCGCTTACAGGCAGGGTTTTTTTTTTGTTAATGTTTGACATGTTTGGCTGTGTTTAAGTGCAGTAGTTGCTTTCTCCAAAGACAAGAAAGTGTTAGAGATTATCTGTGTCCTAGTCAGTAAGTTTTGACAAAGGCAAAAATAAGGGGAACTCATTCTGGAACACTGGAGCAGTACTGCGCTGGGCAATTATTGTCGGTTCTGCAGAAACAATCCTCCATTCAATTGGGTAATACCGGTCCCAAAGCAGCTCACATATGACCAAAAGCTTTCTTGTGTCTTAATATGTCAAGTGCTTCTTTGCAGATACCAGATGGGTTCTATTTTTGAATTGTGACAGCTTATGAAAACTTCCTTCATCATTTCACTCTTGAGACCAAATGTTTTGTGTATGCAATGGAAAGATAGGCTGTTCAAAGGCTGCCACAAAGTTGAGCGAAAGCTACACCTACAACTGCACTGAACATGATGGTGACCATTCTGTAAAGCTAAAGTCTTGTTCATAGTCTGAAATTTGGAAAAATATATCTTGTTTCCTAGGGAGATATTTCTTTTTTTAATGTAATAATATTTAATATCCCCTGACACTATGTTGGGCAATGGGCATTTAGTGAGTTCTGGCCCTGCATCTTCCATGGAGGGCTCCCATTGATAGCATTGACAAGGCCCAATCCTGCTTAGAATCTAAGATCTGATATAATCACATCAACCTTTACAAAATACAACATCTGCATCCAATTACCTGCTTATTGTGATGCTGCACATGGCATTCTCAGAAATACATTGCAATAAATAACCAGGGATTTTACTCATTAATTAGCAATTAGTCCCTTTTATTTATCAAATACCAAAGCTCCATATAAGCAGTACAAGAAGCTTTATTGCTCCATATTTTTCTTAGTAGAAAACATAATGGGGGGATACAGCTCCAACTTGGTACAGGCATAATTCACAAGCAGCAATGCAGCAATACCGAAAGGAGCACCACATGTTTGTCATTAGAAAGCTAAAAACAGTCTGCAGTGAGAGAGCTGTCAGCAAGTAGGTAAACATTTCAGCTCATGCTTATGTGTTATTCTCTCCTTAAACTAAAAGAGGTACTATATTAATCAGTGCATGTACTTGAGCTTTCTCATTTTTGGAAAACATTATCAGAATAATAGATTTATCAAAACTTGACTTGGAACAGTTATGTTTTTATATGTTTTCAAATCCGTGTGACTTTAAATTGGAATACATTTTTTTTTTAATTCCAAAAACTAGTGGAATTATTAAGTGCATTTGACCACCCTGTTTGTTATAGCTTCTCAGCATACTAAAATGAAATGCCCCCGGTGAATTCTGTGGAGATTATTCCCATCACTGGTCCTGAAGGGGATAAATAGAGCCCACTGTAATTGTAATATTGTAGCTAATGTATCTGCCTTTGGTGCTGTTTTTATTGAGTAAACCAAACACCTAGGTCTGTTTGGACCCAATTGCTTGTTTTAAGGTTTCTGTTTCACACAGTCCCATTCAATAAAACAAGTAAAGAAAATAAGCAAGCCGTATACTGTAGGTCTGATTGATGGAATCATTGATGGAATCTTGAAGGAAGTAATCCCACCTCCAAGAAGGAGTGTTCTTTTGATAGAACGGGTAACTTTTAAAATGAAACGATTCAATTAATTCAGCGAGACAGCTCTGGAAATACAAGTCAATTAATCTGTGGTTTAGTAAAGATATAAAAACTAATTAAAAAAACAAGGTTCTGTCTTAAAGTGTCCCAGGATTATGGGAATGTATTAGGATAGTTCCAAAGACAACCTCAAAACCAAGCAACTAACATCTAGAGGACTGGAATCAAGTTCCACAAACTTACACAATCATTATTTTTTAGTTTATTGAATTTGAGGGATGTCCTACACTAACTTACTAGTTATTAAATTAGGTATATTTTGTCTTTTGTAATGAAGACAGCATATCATTATTTAATATGCTACATGTAATTGTAAGTATAAATTCATGCTCTTATTCTGTATTTAAGTAGAGCTTGCATTTTTAAACTGAAAAAATATAAATACATTTTACAGGATAATATTAAAAATCTGTATGTATTTTCAGCCCTTGTCTCTGTAACCCTTCATTTTATTACTTCTATTTCATATGAGTCAAGATCTTCATGAATACACTACTTAATCAAGCTTGCCCTGAATATATTTGCAGTGTATTACAAAGGTAGAAGAGATAACAATTAATATAGGCAAAGTGGACCCATAATTTATAATTAACAAGCAAGTGGTTTATAATAAACAGCGGCACTGAGTGTAATAGCTAGCAGAAAAATAACTAGTGTTGATTTGTCCCTCAGCAAATTAATAGAGTGCTTATCAATGACAGGGTTACATAAAATAGCTAAATGAATAATCATCGGTGAGTTAGAGTGAAGCAGATCTCTAACAAGCTCAATTTGAACCTTGTGACATCCATAGACTGTAAAAGATTGAAGAGTGATGAACATGGAAAAAGCCAATGAACCATTGTTAAGAGCATGCTCAGTATTTGTGTCATAGGCATGAAGTTAGCTGTATTAGAAACTGAGGTGCACGGCTAAATGGCACTGGGCTTTCACTTCATCATTTATAGAGATTTGATATATTAAATCATGTACAATGATGCACAGCAAAAGAGAGTTATATATTGCCAGGATCAACAATTCAGTTAAAGAACCAAGCAACTGCTCCTTGAATGACAAGAAGCAGTCAGAGGGGGCAAGTTTTCCTACAGAACCATAGCTTCAGCAATTATGCTCCTTATGGTACTATTAGAAAAACATCACACAAAAATACATTTGTTTATTCTGTGTCATTTGTCAGAGTAGTTCTTAAACAGTCTCCTTGATTTACTGTGATCCACTACCAGCATCTCTCACACGCTTTTCAGGAAGCCTATTTATTTCAGTATCATTAAAGTTTTAGTGGTGCCCCCTCCTGCTTTCACCTCAACTGTGCTCTGGCAACATGTACGCGGGCACGGAACTGTACTATGGACATGTGCCTGCACTCCTTTGTATATTGTGCATTCACCGGAAACGTGCCAAATTTGAAATACAATTTATAGATAACACGCTTCGCAGCATCCTTTTTATCCTCCTCAAAAATATGTAAATTATTGTGCATTATACTTTGAAAACTACGGTATTATGTCATAGATAAAACGACTCCTAAAGCAGATGCACTGTTGGAGAGATAGGACCCTATTTTAATGGTCTAAACAGAAGCAATATTTAGATTTATGTATTAATAGAGTTACAGAGACAGGGCCTAGTTGGTAAAAAACTATTGTAGTTTATTATTTCAGAATGATGCTATTGATTTTATTATATATACTGTATATATATATATATCATAGCATCATTACAATTATATATATAATTAGTATTCAGAGATATAAATGGTCAGTTATACTCCAAAATATTTAATTAAAAGCAGAAATATTAACACATGTATGAATTATTTAAAAAGCATGGCAACAATTAACAAGAAAATAAGATCTTGTAAAATCTGTATTAGAAGCAATCTCTTGTAAATTCTTAATGTTAAGCATTCTTATAAAATGTAAATAAAATCTATACATGCAATAAAACAAAACCTTTTAAAATCTTTTTTTGCCTCCAAACAGAATCAAGCCATTTTAATGAAATAATACATGACGCAATACAAATGTGCAATTGATTACTATTTCTTTGGCTACTGAATATTGTTATTTTCAATTTTTATGTAAGCAATGCATCACAGATTGCATTCTAAGAATTACGATATTGCTACAATTACACCTAAGCTACACAATTTATAATGAAAAAAGGGACATGACACAGGGCAGTTGAGAGTGCTATCACAAGGACACTTTGAAATCCGTGTTCCATTTTAATATTCTGATATGCAGGGTTATGCTAATTCCAGTAATGAATAATGTCTCCCCTATCCACAGTCCTGTCATTTTATCTCTGTGGTACTATATGTACATGTCCAACTGTGCTCAGCATGGCTAACAAGTAGTGCTCTGAGACCCGTTACAGTCTTGCCTTTTCTATTGAAACTGTGTCTGTGGTCTTTTATGGAACCTTGCATTAGCAACCCAGTGTTTTATTACAAATTAAAATAAAGAAAATGATTTCACGCTAAGCAGCCAATTACACAGGCTACAATGTGTTCCAAAATTAAACTATAAACTGGAAATCTCAATTTAAAAAAAAATACATAAATAAATAAATAAATAAATAATCAGTTTGAAAAACAAACCTTAGAATATTTTAAACAACTATAACCACATACAGTAGCCAATATTATTTCTGTTTGTAAACTTTGGAAGAGCCTGTTACATTTTCAGTTAATTTCAATTTGTTTTGTTTGTTTTCCTAGGTTTTTCCTCTTTCTTACAGTCTTAATATTTGAATGATACGTCATAATTGTGTTATATACACAAGCTGGTAGATTGATGTACAGTAGATACCAATGTACTCACACAGCATTGACATGGTAAGAAACACCAAAAAAGACTTACATATTAAGTACTCTCACAATGGAAAACCTGTTTAGACAAGTCCAAGGTTGATGTAAATGTAATTTCACATATACTGTATACTTCTATTAACTTTTTTATTTTATATTAATAATACTTATTTTAGGGTTCCGCCAGTCAAAAGGAAATGTCCTTCATTTCATGTAAATATAATCCTTTAGAATCGTGCAGTCACCAATCTAATCATAATCGATGAGGATTACTTTGGATTCTAAGTCAGACTGGGCGAAGACAGTTGCGCAGCGTGTAACTAAGATGTTCAAATTGCCAAAGAAAGTTTAAGTGTTTTGTGCATGTATTTTGTGCAGAGATTAAAACAAATAAGACATGTGCTTTCTGATATGAATGAATGTATTTTTCAGATAACATGTATTTTAAAGGCCAAGCCTGTAATCTTGAATGGCGCACAACCCTGCAAGAGCAACAATGTTATGTGAAAAGATTTGAAATAACCTGTACACTAAATTCCACCTGCTTGTGTACAGTCAATAGACCAAACCATGTTCCACAATCTGCAGACTTAATAATGTCATGCCTTTGTGTTGGTTCTAAGTAGCAATGAATTTGAGTGTCGTTGTGGGCTGAGGCAATGCAGAATTTGAAAAAATGGAGGTTACTATTGCCTTATCAAAATGAAATTAACTGAGCACTTAGTTATGTTCAAAGTAATGTCTCTCTTTGAATTTAAGTTTATGCAGCTCGGATTTGAGTTCCAGTAGGTTAAATAAGTAACTTGACCTATAACTTTATAGGCTACAGATCCAGATTTGGGCTAATCTTGGACTACCCAATGTTAATTTAGGCAAAGTAGTCCAATGATTATCCTAATCAGGTTTTGTGACGCCAGCTGTTTAAGTTTATGTAACCCAGATGTCATAAGTACTGTTTACTAAGAACTTCCTGCTTATATAAAGATGCCCAAACTTGTTTTTTGAGTAACTGTAGCTTGGTTCACATGCACGTGAAAACTGTGTGACGTTGTCACCCGAATACATGTGAAAAAGCAAAAGGATGGACTTTTGGCAGCGCGACTTTAAGGGCAGGGTCAATCGCTTTCTCACGATAAAAACAGCTGTAAAAACCCATGTAAACCTGAGCAGGAATCGTGCTTGTGGCTCACGAGATTTCAGCAGTAAAGATCCCATTCTTCTGACTTAATATCACATAATCTCCAGCAGAAAGGCCGTACAAAACACACACACACACACACACAAAATGTACATTTATGGACGACTTCAACACTAGAACCGCCGCGGTTATACTCATACCTACAACCGCCAATGGCAGTCATTATCACGGTACATTTTAAACATCATCAGTATTAAAAAGACAAACTATCACATACAAATCAAAAGTTTTATTCAAGCACATCACAGCCGAAATACCATATTAAATGAACAATTCAACATAAAACGGTTTATTTTCTAACTAACCACATATAAAGCACTACCGGTACTTCAAAAAATGAAAAACTATAATAAAATAAACATTTCAAAAGAAACTAGTGTGTAAACAGGTGCAAACAGGTTTGTGTACATACAAAACTGTAAAAACAAAAGTAGTTTTTAATCTAAAACGAAAGTAACATGATTTCTCTTGCATGTTTTTCACTCGCAGCACAGAATCCAGGTTGAGCTGCTGCAGCCTGCAGCTTTGCAGTTTTCTGATTGAAATGTTTCTGCTGAAGCTCTGTGGCTATCTTCAAGATGAAATATCTCCTACTGATATTTTCCCCAGTGCATTCCTTATACAAAACGAAGGAATTGACGGCTGCACAGTCTAGTAGAGATAACAACAGGCTTGTATATATAAAAGAATAGAATATTGTAAGTTATATTCAAAATAAAAACATGTATTGTAAAAGGCGGTTCTAGTGTTAATGAAATTTAACTTTTAGATGTTCCACACACACACACATACACACAAATATAAATTCTAAGTAGTAAAACTTGTACTTAGTAGAAATTATATTTTATATAATGTTGTGTGTGTGTGTGTGTGTTGGAAAGGTAACCAGACAAACAAGTAGCTGATGCGCGGCATAATTCAGAATGTGCGCGACAACACGTGAATTCATTTCTCTTGTTAAATGTTTTTATCTTCATGGCAACACATGAAGCTCTCCTCACAATATTCAGAGTCGTTCTTTTCCTACTCAGTAAGCAGACACGGACATTTAAATATCCCTTCCCCTAAATGACTATGAATGGAGTATTCTGCATTGGTACGGTCGATTTTTTTCCCTAAATCAGAACTGCATAGCAACGCATTTCCTGAAAAGTACGGCAAACACGTTGTGAGGAAAACTGTCATGACTTGTGCATGTAAATGCCGCCTATATATTTACTTATGTTTTTGTTATAATTAGAATGGTGACTCAAACTCCAGGTAACAGTGTGTTTAATAATTAAGCGACTGCCTTTAGTCTTCAGCTTTACCCATGATTTTCCTCAGATTTCTTGCCACGTGAAACCGCAAGTAGGGGGTTTAAATTTTGACTGACTATCCTCAAATGTCAACTGTCAAAATATTAGGTTGCAGGTCTGCAGCGTCCTTCTCAAACTAATGTTGGACTCAGAATTTTGAAGTTGCAACAGACTACACTTGATGTGGTAGATGCCTGTGATTAATATATTAGATTTTCAGTTTACAATATGTATAAAACATTGAAATAAACCTTTTTACAGACTGATTAAAAGCTCTGACAGTGTCATATGAGAAACCTTTGACAAGACAAGTAATAAAACACTGAGCAGAATGATATTCCTTGCTGAATTAGGATTGTACTAGAAAAGCATGTTTTATTTAACTGGCAATATAGATTTCTTTGAGGTGAATTTTTCACAGACTTTTGCGTTAATGTACTGTATAAATGAGACCACTCATCATCTTATTGTCTTCTAAAACAGCAACATGACAAAACAGTAGTTTCTAAGCCTTAGAGGTTGGTAATTTTAATCCTATCATAAACCTTTTCTGAAAATATGTAGGCAGACAACATTTAAAACAATTCAAAGTGGTAAGGGGAAAAATAAGTGTTTGCATAGATGAGGCTGATTCAGTCAAATAGGTGACAGTTAAAGCTCATTGCACTTATTTATTTTGCATCTTTGTAGAGTAACTGGTCTTTTTACCTATTACATAGTGACTGTCCATCATGGTTGTTATGGATGCAGCCTGAGAGAGCCCGTAGGGGATCCTAGTTATTTACACTCTTTTTCAAGCTTCAAAGCTGTTATAATCCTTTGCTGTCAACTTTGTGCTGACAACAAATTACTTTGTGTTTTTTATGCTCATTTTGGATCTAAAATACTGGCATCCATACCCTGCGCCGCAATTTTGTGGGTGAACGAGGTGACCAGCAATATAACAGGTAGCTCAGGAAATGTGCTACATATGGAGATTTCAAGATTTGTTGAACGTGGACAGAAAACAAAAGTCCCCAGGCTTTGATTTGTATCCCAGCAGGAACACTAAAGAAAAAGAACAGGTTTCTCTGTGCACATTTTCTACAAACATTTGGAGCAGTAAGGATGGAATGTTACCCATAGTAGCATATATAATGTATCAACATATGCTTTTCTTTCCTGTTTTAAATTGCCTTAATTATGTGTATAGCCTAGTATACACAAGGAAAAGTGTTAAAAAATAAAACTGGTGTAGACCTGACTTCTATTTGGAGAAACGTGTTTACAGAAACATTATGCCTTAGGCCAATCAGGAGAGATTTTCTGTGCATGTGACTCACTGATAATGTGACTATGCAAGACAACAGCTCTCATTGAAGATGGCATGGTTTTGACAGAGACTAAAATGCACAATTGTACTGATATGTACATAAACAGACCATTTATATATAACATGCTATCTCAGCAGTGCCACTCATTGTAATTTTAAATCTGTACTCCATTTGCAGGGAGATAGAGGAATGATCACATGTTTCTCCAAAATGTTTCTGATGATACTTCCCCCGAAATTATTTCTTAAAAAAAAAAAAAAAAAAAAAGGCAAAACGAGTTTCTTTGTGTATGTTTGGCTTAAACAATAACAGCTTGCTATTAATAGTTCCATAAGTTCATGAATATCAAACTGTATTGTATTCATAAATAAGACTTTGGAGGATCCCAAAGTGGCTCATCTGGTAAAGGCATGACTGTGTGGTGCAGGATGAGTCATACAATCAGGCAAGTGCAGGGAACTGCGTCCTGGCTGTGCCAAGTTGACAATCTTTGCTGAGAATCCTGTTGGGAACGCTGGACGACCCTGGCACTGTTGCAGATTTGGAAGAAATAATCGTCGTCTTTCTCTACACTGGCCAATGCTTACCATTAGTGAGCACCTGCAGGCTGGCCTTTGTCCTCGAGTTCCTGGGTATAAAATTTTATTCATAACAAAAACAGACATCGAAAAAACATTGTATATATAACTTTCTGTTAAAGCTCTACAAATAGGGCCCTGCGTCTTTTGTGTTTGAGAATGGAAATACATGATGAAATGGTTCTTAGTGAACATTTATATTTTAACCTTGGAGTATACTTATAATTGCATAACTAGATTGTAATTACAAATATAATCATATAGTCATTTGTTCCTTCTGTTGAATGAACATGAATTGTCACTAAAATGGTCTACCACTGTCGGTCCTGTTTATTTGGACTGCATTGATAATGTTGTTCAATGGTGTACAGAAAAACAAGTCAAACTAAATCAACCTTCCCTCCCTGTCTTACAACATATTAGGGGAAATATGAAAAGCTTCTGTGCTTTTCATTTGTGAAATTGTGGAATACTTTCAATTGAAAAAAGCAGCTTTCTTCTTAACTATTTATTTTAATAGGCCCTTTGTTTATTAATTATACGTAGCTAACTAACATGTTAGCACCCCCCCCCCACGCACGCATGCACACACACACATAGTACACTTAACAATTCTTTACCTGTTTCATTATTTAGACTGAAAATTTGTATTCTGGGGTTATGGATCCAGGGCAGTCTGTGGTTTGGACTTATTTTATGAAAGGATAATGCAAGCCCATCACATGATCCTAATCTGTCAAAGAAAGTCTATTAAGTTAAAACCCTCAAGCGGTCTCAGTCACATCTCTGATACCAACGTTGCAGCCGTTTTCTATGGTGACCATTCATTTTGGTCAGATGATGGAATTGTTGTTGTGTTTTTGTGGCTTGGAGGGTAAAATCCATGCATGTCAAAGATCTTTTAGCCTCTCAGAAATATCAGGAAGAATGTCAGCCTTCAAGTTGAAGTATTTCTACATGTGTTTGAATTGGTTTTGACAGTCCTAAATCTATCAAAGCTAGAGCACACAGAGTTATATAAATCCTATCTTTCATAATAATAGAAGTGGTAGGTAACTGATACCTCATTTTTGTTAAATGGCACACTCTTGTTGACTACTAATATGCTGTGCTGTGACAAGAGTTGTGCATTTTAAATGTTTGTAAAGGATTTATTTTTTAGAACAAGCTGGGTCACACTGGCTATTGTTTTGCATTCCTCCATTGTTAACCAGTGATAAGCTGGTGCAGCCGCTGCAACACGTTTTATTATAATGAAGCAGTCAAAGGGTCACGTTCTCTGTCTGCGAGGTCTTGATGCTAAAAAGCATCAAGAAACAAGACTGGATTAACTATGGAAACGTCTTAATCCTTTATTATCTTCTTTACATGTCACGAAGACAGTAAACATTTGATTCAAATAAACAAATTAAGCTTGTGTTTGTAATGAATTGATAGATCTAAGCCGAAAATACATATAGCAGCATAGTTACTTAAGCAGATAAATCATTCTTGTTAAATTGTTCCAATTAATATAAATATGTTAACTCCTGTAGTGCTGAAGAAAACTGTAGATGGACAGTCTTATACTGTACATATGGAACATTTATCACTGATAAACAGCATATTCAGTAAAATATCACTATTAAGGCCAGTGAAAGGACTAACACGATGTATCCTTAAGGTGGATAAGTAGTACATTTGTCAAATCATTTTACTTATTTTTTTATTTTATTTTTCCAAAACTGTTTTCATTTACTGGTTAATTTACACTACAAATAATATTTGTAATCAAAATAAAATGTGCAAGTTACATTCAAGTTATTATATATTATACATTAAGGAAAATACAATGGTTGGTCTTATTAATTAACCAGTAGCTTGATGCATTTGGGACTGCTGGTGGTGGCCTTAATATTGAAGGTGACTTTATATTGCCATCAAAAGGAGCAAATTGAGATGGTAAAAAAGCAGTCTTAATTTTAAACTGGCCTTTTTACTAAGGTGGAAAGGCTTTACTGTTAATACAGTGTATATACGTTACCAGAAAGAGTAACAGATTTTGTACATTATTTACTATGCAACTTTATTTTTAGAGCTTATTTATATTACTAAATCATTGTGTTGCTGCCACCTGGACAACAGTTTTAAATAGTAATATGCTACTAGTTAGTGAGCCAGGTGGTGCCACCCCTAACCTTAACCTTGATCCTGTGTTGTCACTACCTTGGCATGGATACAATATGGGTTTTAACATTCTCTATGCCCAATTCATGATTACATAACCCAAATCATTTTCCATTGTTAGTCACTCAAGTCAGAAAATCCAAACGTGTAAAAGCCAGGGCAATGTAGAATATCAATAATGCACTCTCAGAAACATCTAAACAGTACGTAATATACCATCCTAAAGATGTCATTGTTATTTTCTTTTATGTCCTGCTGGCTGTTACTAAAGATTGGTGGGGACTGTTCCAACCTCATGTTTTACTGCTTTAGAATATAAATTATGTTCTGTATTTTCAAATACAAATACAGTAAAAACCAGTATCACCAGTTCCCTGAACTAAGAGGGCACCTGCTCTGAGTTAGATTTTTTATTTCTGATACAAGCGAGTGGCTGAGACACCTTGAAGTGTAATTAGTTTAAAATGTAATTTTGATTTTCTTTTTTTACATTTCCCTTACTATTTGATGGTGCTTGCAGACATTCCGAGTCGGTCTAGGTTCTGTTCCTGGGCTTGCTTTGAGCTTGTTTGGAAAGTCAGTGGATTTATGGTGCAGGCTGCCTCATTACATTTTAACAGTAATGTGAACATGTGACCTTTCAACTCTGCCATATATATATATATATATATATATATATATATATATATATATATATATATATATATATATATATACAGTTATATATATGCAGGTATACATATATATATATATATATATATATATATATATATATATATACACACATACACACAGAGAGATTAGGTGGGGCTGGCAAAATTTAATGAGGAAGGCTGTTAATTACTGTCACTTGGTAGGTCAGTGGTTAAAGAAAGGGGCTTGTTACCAGGAGGTTCCTGGCTCAGTCCCAGCTCAGCCACTGACTCACTGTGTGTGACCCTGAGCAAGTCACTTAACCTCCTTTCGCTCAGTCCTTCGGATGAGATGTAAAATCGAGGTCCTATTGTAAGTGACTCTGCAGCAGCAGTTGTGATGCATAGTTCACCCCCTAGTTATAGTAATATTACAAATAATACTACTACTACTATGACTACTACTACGACTACTACGACTAATAATAATAATAATAATAATAATAATAATAATAATAATAATAATAATAATAATAATAATGACTTATGACATTTCAGCAACATTCCAGAACTACACCGAATTATTTAAAACACCATCAAACAGTAAAATAAATAAATAAATAAACAACAATGTCAATAACTGACTCTAGGTTTTCACAGAATTATGGTTATGGGCTGTATCTCTCAAAGCTTTCCGGAAAGGAAAACACCAATTAAATAAAACTGGTAAGAAACAACTACTTTCACTCCCCTACATTCAAAGTCTGGGTTGTGACAAGCTCATGACAATTTGGAATTGAAAGCTTTGCAAATTAGGTCCCCGGTCTGCAGTCTGCATAAAGTTTGCTTGGGAACAAAAATAATATTTTACTCTGCCTATTTATTCCATCACCGCTCATGCAAAAACTTATAGTTGGCACTGTCAATAAGACATTAGAAGAAGACTAACAAATTGGGAAGCACTGTACACACAAATACAATTGTTAGTTTCATTTCATATAAATAAACAAATCAAAAGTCCTTTAATGTACATAGGGAAATGGACAAGTAAATAAACATACAGAATTTGCCGTTTTCAAATCATGATTTTACGTCATTGCCACAGACCATTTCCATTTCTGTGTGAAGCCCCTATGAAAGCAATTTGCCTCGCACAAGTGCAAGTATTGACCAGATGGTACCATCAGAAATGACAATAGGCACTCATAATAACTGTTTGATACATACAGACCTATTACTGGTGGTACACTGAGATACACAGAGAGCAATATAGCATTTTGCTGCAACAAAACACTTGGAGCGCATGACTTGAAGGGAACACTTCAGGTGGTTACTATTCAATGTATTAAATCCCAGTCCAATTTTAAAGCTGCAGTACCCCCCCCCCCCCCCCCCCCCTCCCCCTCCCCCTCCCCACACCCAATAATGAAAGCAACGTTCTTCTGTTTGTTTGTTTTTTGCCTAGGGCTTTGTTTCCTCTTTAAAAAAAAGTTCTTGGTCTCAAATCATTCAGTTGGGTTTTGTATTCTCTGATTGCAAACACTGTTTTAAAATGAAACTACAATGACGTAACAGGTTGATGCATTTTATTTATTAAAAAGACACAATTACCCATGTGACCACAATTATTGTAATAATCAGACAGGATTTATGCTTTCATCACATGATATGCAATTATGCATGTTTCATATTTTTCCTTTCACTCTTAAACATTTAACATTTTACATTTAACTTCATGTTGTGTTCCCCTTAAAGAAGGGTGCATTCCACGTGGTTTAATATGTGAAGAATCTAGCACAATTTTAATTAACTTTACATTCACACTCTGTTTCTTTTCAGGTGTGAAGAGAACAGCAGCAGATATGGTTGCTTTCTGCTTCGTAACCTACATTACTGTCTAGTGTGGAGACAACATTAGCCTTTGAGGGACTGAGCTTCCCGCTAAGGTGAGTGGCGAATGTGATTTGAGTGGAACAAATTTTGAATTTAATGAGGGCCTATCGAAATTATACTTTTGATCAACATGCCATTGTATCTTATTTTTGAAAAGCATCTATGATCAAAATGTTTCTTTCCATGCATCATTCTGTTTTGGGGGACCAGTGTGACAGCCATGTTCTCTCCTATTCATTTTGCTGTCAGTTACTAGAGAGGAAACAGGAGGCTATGGGTAGCATATGCTGACTAAAAAGGTTCACAAGAAGTGCAAGGAGAAATGTGTATTCTACATTACTTTATATATGCTATCAAGTGACTTGTGTCAGACCAATATATATTGACGTGACAGAATTAACACACAAACTATTTTCTCACTGCTGTAATAAAAGTGATGCAGATTACTGTACATTATTCTATAGCTGATTACTATTACTAGGGTACATTTTATTTTATTTATGTTATGTTTGTTTTTTAACCCTTTAAGGGCCATGTGACTGTTGACTTTCTATTATTTATTTATTTGTTTGTTTGTTTGTTTGCTTGTTTGTTTGTGAGGTTTTTTTCTGTCTTTATAAACCATTTGATAAGCCAGATCAAACCTTTTGTTTGACACATTTTCCCCTCACAGGCATATTGCAGTTTTCCAACCATTAATAATTAAATTATTAATGTTACTGTATTTACATTTGCTACATAGCGTGCTTTAGCTCACAGCCACACACTCATGAACACCAATAGTGATAACCTCTCTCAGCACAGTTTTTTTTTTTTTTTAAATATTCAGAGAATTAATTACCTGGTTAATTTTAATACAATTAAAAAGCTTGGTTCATCTAAACTTTTTTTTTTTAACAGGTAGTACTCCAGTATTTCAAAATGAGATACATAGCCACAGCAGTGACAATAATTAGCACATGCTAGTCATTAACAAACAGAGATTAGGAATGAGCTCAAATGGCAGGCTGCCATCAGTGTGATGGTTATAGGGTAGTTTAATTTCTAACGAATGTGAACATTGGATCAGTAACAATATTCTGCAAAATGCGGCCTGCATTCTCTTATGGCTTTCATTACGAATTTTAAAATCTGTGTAGATTTATGAAAATTACTTTTAAATGCAGCCAATCTCTTTGACTGCAAGGCTTGATTTGCTGTTGAAGAGGCCCTGCTGTGAGGTTTTAATGAAAGATCACAGTAGCCCTCCAAAAGCTATGGACCCTGAAAAGCCTAAAATAATCTGTTTTACTTTTAATGGCAGCCATTTTATATTCATTAAGATCAAAATGCTGTTTTGCTGGCAAATTGCAAAGCTATTCCACTCACAGCTTGAGAACCCAGAGGCCCCACCGCTTCTTATCTTGCTCATACGCAAACATGCAACTGATATCTTTAATATGCTTTGATGCTTAGGTACCTTACAGGTACTGCAGACTTAGGCTGTGTGATGTTTCTGATGTGTTTACCAATATACCAATATTGTGTTATTTTGCAATCTAAATTACCTTCTGCAACACATGTATAAAGGTGCATGTATGTATATAATCATGTTATATATGTGTAGTATATAATCAATTCCAAAAGTTTAAGAAACGTGACCTGGCTCAGGTAGCATTAGTGTTTTATTTATCATGTAACCTATTTATAAAGGAATGATATTGGCAATAGAATGGAACATAATGAGCTATGTGTCATCATATTTTATCTCTGCATTACTTCCTCAAGGAACATTCAATAACTTTTACTCTTAAAGATAAGCTACCAACACCTACCAGATCAGTAATACTGACTCATATTCTATTGTCTGGTTTACACTTAGGAGGTCTTCTGTTCACTGTTGAGTGTAACAGTGTCTTTGTGACTCAAACAATTACATTTATGACTATATATTACAGTATGTTTCTCTTTTATTATTAAAAAGTAGAATTCCACAAGTGTGTACTTTTTACATTTTAAAGAATGTATTTAGTGCCGTATATAGCTGGCCCTTTGAACAATATACAGTATGTAAGCAATAACACCCTGGAGTGTGTAACTGTGCTTATAAAATTACTTATAAAACTACCTTGTTAATGACTTTATGTTCATTTTATAAAAAGAAAACAAACAGATAAACACAAATACTAGATTTTAAACTCCTAAGTTAATTTCTATTAAATGTAGCCTTCCACCAGTGCAAAGTAGTCTCTATGCTTTGGCTTTATTACTGCTCAATTAATTGTTCATTTAGTTATGTAGTTATGCAAATATATTTACTTATTTTTATACTACAGCTTGCATGTATTTATTTATTTATTTTTAAAGTAAAACTCCTTCAGCATGTTTCTGACACGTGTATATATGTGATATTTGAAATAACTGTTGCCCTACAACATGGGTCTCCAACCCTGGTCCTGGAGAGCCCCTTTCCTGCTGGTTTTATAGGTGTATTTACATCATCAATGGCTAAAAATCTAGAACACCTGTTAATCTTGACTAATTAAACAAATAATTAGTTCAATTAAGTAATTGAGAGCTCAGTTCAAGCAAAAACCAGAAGACCCTGTAGCTCTCCAGGACCAGGGTTGCAGACCTCTGCCCTACAATAATGACCCTCTGCACCTCTATGTTTTAAACACCAAGCCTTTGTCTATATTCACCACCAGTCCTCAAACTCTCATCACATTAGCTGGACTCAGGGGCAGGCAGGCAGCCTAGCTAGCTGGGTGTTACTCTTATAAAATGGATATTTTCAATACTCTTTCCTGATTGGATAAAACAGGTCATATGGGTGTGTTGATATTACAGTACAACACACACCCTGTCGTGCCTTATTGCTTACACAAATACAACTGTTTACTGCATTTTAATAAACACTGATGTCTGCAATTACTGTACTGTCGTTTACTTCAATACGTCTTTGTGACAGAGAGCGAATGAATCCTAGTCAACATATCTGTGAAGGCACTGTATAATCGGAGCAGAGTGCCCCGTAATGGATGGTTTGGCTGTCCATTCCAGGGTCAGTCGGAAGCCAGCCATCCAGGAAGGGGGCAGGGCCATGATACCAGAAGTTATTGCCTTAATGCGGTAAGCTATGTGTCAGTCACGCGTTGCAGGAGACGTAATTGGCTGCGTCACCGAAAGAGGGCGTGACGGAGGGTACATAGGGGAAGTGGCCCCAGCAATCTGTTCCTTTTGATGTGGTTACCGCTAGGACCGAGAAAGGAAACAACCAATTTGTACTCGTGAGTGAAGTGTTTTGTTTGTTTCGTAACTGTCTGTATTTGTCTTTGCCAGAAGGCTAAAACGAACCCGGGACTGCACTGCACCTTAATTTAAACAAACACCTCTGTTAAATCACTGCACCTGCACCTAGAGCATGCACTGCCTGGAGACGTGTCTGTGTTTTTGTATTATTATTTCGAGACTGCAACCCCTTGGTTTATACGCTGTCAATACCCATAGTTGGGTAGATCCAGCATTATTATTTCAGCGGTCAAGCTGACCAAGAAGGAAAATAAAAATAATTGTTTGAACTGTGAACTTTGTGTTTATTGTTGTCTGGAGCACCTGCATCACCCCTACACCTACGCATTGCAACCCACACGTTCACAGTCTTAAACTGACTTTAAAATCTGAACCTAGTTGTTTTTGTTTTTTCATACACAATCTCTTAGTTGTTAAGGTCCAACAGAACTACGCTCTACCTTGGTGTACTAAAGACCGCTGCGCCTAAAGGCACTATTGCCGTGGCTGGAAAAAAAAAGTCTAATGTATAATTATGAAAAAGCTGAATATTTAAGTGGCCTGTAATGGTGGCGAAATTCAGTTTTAAAAGCTGTTAACCCAAATGTGCTTTGACATTTATGCATGACAACAGACATGGCAAAAAATAAATCCTGATATTACTTACGTTTATACATATGAACGTGACTAATATTATTTTCATATTAGATATATTAGATGTGCAGTACCTGTGATACTTAATGTCAACAGCCATCATATTTATCACTAATTACAACAAACACTGTAAAGCAGACAATAATAAACTACAACCAAAACAAAGGCCCTGTCCACACTATGCCTTTAAACCGTATTAGTTGCATTTAAGCCGGCTTAAAAGTGCTAAATACAGTTTGCATCCACACTACGCAGCATTTAATACCGTACTCGAGAACCGTACTCGAGACCACCTCAGGAGGTAGTCTCGAGTCCAGTTCTAATTAGATCGCATCAGGTAGTGGTTTATCAGAAGTGTGGACGCTGTAATACCAAACTACATTTTTTGTGTATCCTCCAATATCCCAAAATGCTTTGTGGTATGTTTGGCGAAATACTCAGAGCAGGCGCCTGAAGGTCTTGCTATCAGTGTGCACTCCTCACTAGGTATTCATTTTTATGCTTCAAAAAAATCAGTCAGGACATCTCTGTTAAACTAGTGGGGAAAAAAACAAAAACACAACGTTAAATTAGGCGACTGCAAAAATGAAATGCGAGTTAAAAGTAGGATTGGGGATGAACAAATCACGTAATTTGTCAGCTCTGTTTGAAATAAAATTAAGAGGACCAGAATTAGGCTCAGACAAGATATGAAGGTAAAAACAAAGATTGTTTTGTAATTAACAGCTTTTTCTGAGTTTAATTATAAAACAGAATCATCTCAATTTGTTTAAAGGGACTTCACCTGATTAAAAATAAAACCTGAAAACTTCAAGCCCTACTTGTGTGTGTGTGTTCGGATTTACTTTTTCCACAATACTTGTTATATTTCTTTTTAGTAATATGGCCCGCTGTTAATATGGGGCATAACACATTATTTTAAAATACAGTGCATGGTGGGATATTATCGTATTAATTTCCACGGTTCGTTGCGCTGCTGGGAATTGTAACTGAACTATTTTAATGGTGTGTGGACGCATTAAGCCTGACTAAACATGAAACGGTACTTCAGTGTGGACGCTTTGAGCTGTATTAATTAGAGCGGTTTCATGTACGGTTCTCGAGATCGGTTATGTAGTGTGGACAGGGTCAAAGATATGGACAATTAGGTAAAAAAAAGCGGTTCAAACCAATGACAGAAGAATTTAAAAGTTTTTTAAAAGAGCAAGAAAATGAAAATACAAGAAGAAAAACAATCACATAAATCTCACAAAAGTATTAACTTGTCAGCACATCAGGTAAGAAAAATGTATGCTACCGTATTCCTTTCGAATTTAAGACGCAGCCCAATTTTCCCACCCTCAATTTGAGGAAAAAATAAAATTAGTCCATATCATTGTATGACAGTTTGAACCTACTAATTGATCTCAGTGAGAAAGTTCCCCAGTTGATGGAAAAATTCCAACTTCCTAGCTTTAAGGAAGTGGAGTTAGACTTTCTTGATGAGTACTGCCAAGTGCTGTAGCCCATTGCTACTGCTATAGATCGCCTTTAGGGTCAGAAAACCTGTTACTATGGTGAGCTCCTCCCCACTTTGTTGTGGTGTCAAAATGATAAGCATTGCAGGCCACGAACCTACACCACTGCTGCATCTACAGCAGGCCATCGTAAATGGATTCCAGAAACAATTTGAGCTGAAGACTGAGGTTAATGAATCAATTTTGGCCACAATCACCCACCCATGTTTTAAGATGTGCTGGCTGCCATACCATTCTGCTACAGAAACAAAGATATTCCATCAGCTTATGCTGCTGAACAGCTACTTGTGAAAGACCGGATGAAGAGGACGACTTCTTTGTTTTTAGTGAGAGCAAAGATGTTTCCCAGATAATGACTCCCTCAACCACAAGCAACAACTAAGCTGAGTTGGAGGTTTTTCATTTTGTTAAGACACTGGGAAGGATGTGGCATCTTTAAGCAATACCCTTTCATAAATACATTCTTTAATACCATTCTTCCTTAATGTGCTCCTTTTGAGCATCTGTTCTCTTTTGCTGGGATGATTTTCAGCCCCCAAAGATGTCGACTGTTGGATGACCTCTTCCAGAAACTTGTTTTGTTTAAGGAGAACTGATGGATAACAGCCACTATAGTAGCCTTTTTTTTATTAATTAATTAATTATTTTTTTATTTAGTGTGCCCAATCATGTTTTGTTTTCCTCCTGATTTTAGTGGTGCCTAATTCTATGTACATCAGTCTCTCAGTCGAGCTTCCTCCTGTCAGCCTAAGGATCCCAGGTGCTCTTTTTCCACTGGAAGACTCTAGCTGTTAGACAGTGGTTCATGGACACTAATGTTGAAAATGTGCAGTGGCTGGCACAGAGTGACAACTTAAACTCCATCAAACCACTGTGGGACATTTTGAAATGCCACCTTAGGCATCAGACCACCAACGCTCTGAAGGAGAATTGGCATAATATTCCACCAGATATCTATCAAAATGTAGTGGCCAGTGTTAGTAGTAGGCCCAGGTGACCTACACTCTATTACAGTGGTTCCAAACTTTTCAATGTAGGGACCACCTTGGTGTTTGGATTTTTCCCACGGACCACTTGTCAAGTATTTTTTCGCAATAGCAATTTTCTAAACTACTTTTTATGTGTATATGTACAAGTACATGCAAAAAGTAAAGTATTTATATAACATACCTAACTTAATGAGATTCCTGGGCTTGAATATTTGCTACCAAGTCAGCAAAGAATGTTGTAATTTTGCGCATTGGAAATTGCTGATGGCAAAGTTCCTGTTTCTTTGTTAATTTTTTTTTTCACATTCTGAATGCTTTGTAGATAAATGGCGTCTCAATTATAAGAGTTTTGTTTGACAAAACCTCCTGACAAATAATGCCCTGGGGCTTGGGTCATCCTCAGATCCAGTAAATGTAAATATGTGCTGGTCCCCGCAACGATGACCTCATGAAGCAAATTAATCTATCCATTTCTAACACAACTTATTGCACTTACTGATTTGCAAACCTTGCTCGAATGTACATATAAATAAGACTGGAATATGTTTTTAAATAATGCTGGCTAAAGACAACTGTGCTTCAGAATGTGTAAGTTATTTAGTTAGTATTTGTTTCACATTAAAAAGCTGTTTCAATTAATGGCGGCTTTCAAGGCGATGCTTGGTATTGCATCAAAGGGAGCTGTACTATATATTAATTTATAAACTCACTCGTAATAAAAGAAAACAGATAAAGGGGAACAATGAGTACTAAATACATATCTTATAATTATATATCACGTGGTTAAAGCTGTTTGTTGTGCTGCTTAGTAATAGTGGAAGCACAACGTGTGATTGTGTAGAAATGGGTTTTCGCAGAACTGGGTAATCGGATTTTGGGAGTTGTTGCGGACCACCTGGAGTTTACTCATGGACTACAGGTTGGGAACCACTGCTCTATTGGGTCCTCTGGTGGAAACAAGGACCCACTGCATGTTTGCTTAATGTTCCTTTATTGACTAAGTAGATTTTTCTGGATGACCTATGAAAATCTTGGTTTGTTTTTTAAAGGTATTTTGTCATTTCCAATTGTAGTTTCCAAATACAGTTGTATTTTGTATTGAAAATACAGTGTTTTCAAAGTAGTTTGTCCAAGACTGGCAGTAAGGATAACTGAAAGAGAGATTTACAGTTTTGAGAAGGAATGGGCCTGTTTTATATAAAATATGTATAGCAAATTACAAAAAGTACCAGGTACATTACTGAGGGTGTTCCAGTGAATAGTACACTAGATACACAGATACAGTACCAGTAATCAAAACTGGCAGTATATTATATCTCATAATTAATTAGGTTAATTGGGAGAATATTCTATACCGCTGACTCATGCTTAGGTATTGTATCAGTGATTGAGTGACTGGATAATGTTGTATGCCTTGGATGAAGGCATCTGCCAAATAAATAAATAAAATGCCATACTTCTGCAGAGCATGTCATAATCCAGACACTGTAGTGACCTGGCATTGTGTCTATGATGTTTGTGATACTTCACCGCTTGGCCAGTAGAAGGCACACTTGTTGCATACCCAAAAGCATATACCTCTACCCACTTTTGCCTTTGGGTGGTGAGCCCAACCCACAACACATACTGTGACTTGAAGCCTCCTCTCTCTTTATGAAACTTAAAACCAGCCTTGCTGTCTCAAAGAAAGCACATTAAGACTTGCTGTTTCAAGAGGACAAGCACTAAGTCCCTAGTCCTGCCTACCTTTTCCTATACCCATGCCCTCCAGGTGTAATATAATATTATAAAGTGTGTTTACAAGCCTTAATGTCTAACTTTGTGTTGCTGCATAGCTTCCTTACAGCACTGGATAACTTTAGGCTTTGTTTGTCTGGCAAAGATGAGGGAATTTGATAACCTTCTTTCTTTGGGTCTTAGGGTGAGCTGGATATGTCAGGCCTGCCAAGACACAATTTAATGGGCTTCTGAAAACACTCAAAAGGCAGACATAAATGTGTGGATGGGCAGCCAGCCAGGTTGACCTGGGGGATGGGGCCAGTCGGATTTTAAACAGGGCAACGTTGTGAAGGAATGCTTGAGGACAAAGCTGACTGAGGGAGTGAAGAGCGGGAGAGAGAGAGAGAGAGAGAGAGAGAGAGAGAGAGAGAGAGAGAGAAAAAAGCTGTGTGTTTGACTTTTACCAGATTTACCAGGCTCTAACCTGGTTTAGTAACTTCAGAGAGCACACATTCCCACCTGTCTAAATTTAGGTGAGTAATGGATAATGGAATTCAGAATCAGCTTACATTAAAAGCCTGGCATATTTTTTGATTAAAAGTGAAAAAAACATTAATAGTCTAAATGCACCCTGTAATTTTATGAATGCAATTTGAAAAGTAAAATTAAATGGGTGTTTCTTAAAATGTCTTCATTTTTGTATCATCTTATTCCTCTAGGTTTATTTATTTATCTTTCCCTAACCCATTTGATCTTACAACTGTAGTCAGCAATATTTTATTAGGTTTTACTTCTAATTCCTGTACGTGAAACCATTTACTGTTTTTTTACAATAAAACTAAAGGCATTTTCAAATCAAATTTATCACATAAACATGTGTATTATGACAAACAAAATCCTATTAGAGAGACAGATATATCCTGCTTGCATTTTATCTTTTATTGAACATTCTGGGGTGGGGGGATGTAGACAATGACAATCACTATCACTGCACAGGATGCTGCTTCTTTATTTCTTATTTAGCTAATACTACCCAATTTTGTTTTAACAGGTTCTCTCAGGCAGAAAAATACAGCAGTAACACGTGTAAAGGCAATTTCAATATGTTTTGACAATAGTGTAATCTAGAGAAAGCGTTAGCCCCCTTGTGGAGGTCATCATTCTTAATACAGTGTGTGTCATCAGTTCCTAGGACAACAGGAAAAATAAAGTAGTCAATACATATGAAATAGAAATCATGCATAAACATGCTGTCTTGCTATAAAGTAGGTGATGCTGGTGAAAATTGGATAGCGGGGCCTGGATGCAATTTCCCAGAACTTTTTATTATTCATAAGCTTGTGTCATGTAATAAGCCACACCTCAAATTACTATCCATTGAAAGTACTCATTGAGTGATGAATCCTGACAGCCCAGACGGATAATGTATTATGATTAAGATCAGATGCCAGCACTGCTGGACCCAGAGCCACTGCTCATTTTCAGACGTCCATCAATTTAGTTTTTATTTTAACTCAAAACCCTTAAAAAAAATAAAACAACAACACCAAGCTTTATGGGTTTACATTTTTTTTAATTAACTGATCACATCATAACCTTTTCTGATGAAAAAGAAAAAGCTGAACAACAGATTGTTGTTGTTACTTCATACTGTCTTTCAAACAAAAATCTAAAAGTGTTACTAAAACAGATTTGTTTTAGGATATATGATTATTAAAAGGATGTATATTTTATGCAGTGGCATTTCTTTTTTTTTTGTTGAGCATGGCTTTTTAAGAGAAGCGAGGATTTGTATGATGTATTGAATGTTTATTTTAATACAAAATTCCAAGCAATTAATCTCACCGCTAAGGTAAATACAATACATGTATAAATATGTACATGTAGTGTTTTTTTTTAAAAATACATCCCACATATGTATATAGAACTCCTTAACATCTAAGGGTGATTTGTTTTCTATCAGATATCTAGTAGAGATTCGATTAACCCTTAAAGCAGTCCGTGTGCAGGTGCAGAAAATGGGACACTAGCCCTTTAATTCATCAAATGCAGTAAAAAAAAACACAGGCGTAGCCAGTATCTACAAGCTACATTCCAAAGGGAGATGTTTTCAATTCACTCATTATAGAAAGGTCACCTAGGTTCAAGTTCAATGCCATGGAAAAGAAGTACTCGCTACAAGGAGTACCACCCACATACAAAAAAGTGGAGGGAGAATTAGATTAACTATGTAACCTAATTTTTTGGGCAAATACAAGAAAATTAGCCCTGTGTGCTATTACATTTAAAACCAGCCATTAACTATTCAGCCCAGGAAGGTGACAGAAACCACAACAAAGTAAACATGCTCTCCAAACCGCTTGGCTGTAATGATGTTATTAGTATGCATGTTGCCGAGTCCAGATGTAGCCTTTAACAGTCCGAGCCCTTCTACTGCTTTTTGTAATAATGGCTTTAGACTCTATTCAAAGCAGGACACTCAAAGACCAATGTTACCAAAAGATGGGATTGGGAGATAATTCACATCAGCAAATGAAACATGACCGCTGTGTCCATCTTCACCGCTTGCCATTGTCTGCACTGATAATAGATGATATCTGCTGGAGGACAAAGCATTAACACAATAGGCCATGCATATTAATACAACCGTCACGCTACTACAGCTGGCCAGTAGAAAATGGTGTGTGCAATTGAACTCCCATTACCGACTAATACATTTAAGAGTGTATGTGTGATTTAAAGAATAAACAGTGGCACACAAAGCATATATGCAAAGATAATTCTATAATAAAATCAATCTTGCTTACACTGATAGTGCTGTTGTGTAAGTCTTGTTCTCTAAAGATCAAAACAAGCCATAATCTGATCATACTCCTAATCCTTACATTTAGGGTTAAAAAGAAAGTCCCCTGGGAAGGGCCCAACAGGCTAGAGTCATTTCTACAATGTATTCTGTGACATTTTACGCAAAGGATTTAAAGCAAATAAGAGAACTACTCAGAAATGCTTTGCACTATTTAAAGTAAGACCAGCTATTTAGGCGTGCAAGGTGAGTGGCTGAGTTGTGGTGCGTGGCCGAGTGCTGGGGTTGGGAGAGCCTGAGTGGGTGAATGTTTGGGTGTGAAAGTGGGGCTGCAATCCCACGCTTAGGTGTGCAGCGGGGGTCCGGAGGCTATAAAGGTCCGAGCAGGGCTGCAGTCCAGGAGTCTGAGAGAGAGACTGTTTGTTATTTTACTCCCAATTTGCCTTCCCTTGCTTTTATTTATCTTATTTTTGTTGTAAAATAAATTTGGCTTGAGCCTTTGCAAATTACGGCAGCTTCAGCCTCTAACCTTTGAACCCCGAAATCGCTACAGTATCAAATATATATATATATAGCCAGACCATATATATAGCTAGATAGATATATAGCTAGATAGATAGATAGATAGATAGACAGATATATAGATAGATAGATAGATAGATGTGTGTAACCATTTCTATGTTAATCTTATGTTTGAATCACATTTTTAAACACTGGTTTATTTAGGTATCAGCAAGAGAAATTTAGTAACACTGCAGTTCTAGAAGTTGGTATATACACCAAATATAGAACATGCAGATCTTTTTTTACACTAAATACAAATTTACCTTTTGCACTTTGAAATTGTCAAAAGGAAATACTTCTGTTTTGTGGTCTGTACTGCATATAAACACTCTTGTCTTGTTACAAAACCTTGTGTAAGCTTGAATAACCACAAAGCACATGCAATATGATGTTTAATGACATTGAAGCTATTCAAATAAATAGTGGGCTATTATTATACTCTCGTAAATGTGAAAAATGAAGAGTTGCGTGTTTCAAAAGACCTTTATAAAAAAAATGAAGCACACTGATTTAAACTTAAGGCAATTTTATAACCACCTTGTCTTTGTATAGTCAGTTTTAATTTTTGAATTCATTAATTTGGCATGAACGGCCTCACCGCTAGTCTTTTTAGGGAGTCTGCTATGTACATCCAAGGCATTACATAGCCTGGATTATTTGAAGCATTGACCAGTAGTACAAATACCATGAGTACTTAATATAAAGACTTCCAGCTTCTGGGTAAATAAGATCCCTGAGTGCACTTTACTTTCTCATCTGCTGGGTAAATAAGATCCCAGATGCTTCTGTAAGCTTTGTCAGCATTGCTTTTCCATGTCTGTATTCTCAAAGTATAATAATAACGTGTATTGGACGATAGTCAGCGGCTGTCTTGAAAGGATTAAATCCTGCTGTAAGAAGATTATTGAATGAAGATTTAATTTCTAAATAGTAGTGTTTCTGAACAGGTTTTGTGTGTATGTGTGTGTGTGTGTCGGGGGGGGGGGGGGCGAGTGAGGAACCCCCGAACTCTTCCTTATTTGTAGCTTTGCCACGTTGTGTCTGTCTGTGAGTACAACTTATTTGAGGTGGGTTTTAAGCTTACTGTGGGTCCCCAGTGAAATTAATTTGGTGGATACATAAGACAGTTGGCACTGGGCTTGTTTGCTAAAAGTCTAAAAAATCTGAGGCACAAGATTGGATAGGTCTAAGAGGGAGGTCCTCCTAGAAAAAGCATGTTTAGGGAGTTGTGTGGGGAAGCTGAGGTGACTGTGCGATCCACGCTCAGTGACTGTGTCGCTAAACAAATCCGCCCCTTTCCAGAACCCCCCCCCCCGGTGGGATAGTTTCACACCCCCATCTCTGATCATATGTTTAATTGCATTTAAAGCTATTATGTTGATCTGAAAAAAAAAAAAAAAAACATTTTATGCAAGGAATATACATTAACTGTTCGATTTGGCACATCACTTGATGTGGTTAAAACAGAAATAATAGGATAAACAGATTCTACCTGAATGAATCTAGAACTTTCTCGTTCCTTGTATGGAACTAATGCCCATCTTTAAACAATCATTGGTTTACTTGACATAATCGTTCATTGCCAGAACTCAACTTGATTTAAGAATTTCCGGTCAAACGTCACCCACACTCCCCTGTCAATTATTCACATTTACAGTATAAAGCACGATTTAATGCTTCAAACTACAAGAGTGGTAGCCTACTGTCTGAATGTTTTGTTTCTATGATTCCTGTCTGAGGTGTAAATGTAACATATTAGATACAAAAGCACATATTAGATACAACAGACCTACAAATTTGAACAGCATAAATGGTATAAACAATGTCGACCCAGGGGACTTCTTTGATCTGAAAAAAGAAACAAGGACCAGGGGTCAGAAATGGAGATTAGATAAAGGGGCATTCAGAACTGAAAATAGGAGGCACTTTTTTACACAGAGAATTGTGAGGGTCTGGAACCAACTCCCCAGTAATGTTGTTGAAGCTGAAACCCTGGGATCCTTCAAGAAGCTGCTAGATGAGATTCTGGGATCAATAAGCTACTAACAACCAAGCGAGCAAGATGGGCTGAATGGCCTCCTCTCGTCTGTAAACTTTCTTATGTTCTTATGTTCTTAAATGTCTCAATAAAATAACTTGTTGGTGTCAGTTTTATAATGACTGCTTTGTGTGTGTGTTATTATTTTACAGCTACTACTCTTTTCCTCTTTTAAAAATGTACAATTTATATTGGATTATAAATGGTATGTTTTGGTAATTGTGTACTATTTTATAATTGGAGTTTAAATTAGGCTGTGCTGCATAGGGCTCTGCTGTAAATTAACTGTTGTCTTAAGTCGAGATGTGGATGCAGTACCCAGTTTAAATAAATGAACAATTAAAATCTTCAATGTCTCTTCTTCAAGTTTAAGGATAACAGGGTACAGTTCATTTAAGCAAACATGTACAGATCAGTTTACAAGTATTGCCACCTCCGTTTCATGTGATAGAGGACATTTTATAAAGGGGGTGAATTTATTTCATGGCTGGGGGCGAGACTGTTTCAGAATAGATTTGCTATGGAGGCCGATTTATTTTGTGACCCCAACCCCCGCCCCGCCGAATTACATAGATTGCTGGCTTGGGGTTTTTCTAAATTCACTAACCTCATCATAGTCATCGAGAGAAGTGGTGGGCACCAGTACTTGAAACCACACACATTGTAATAGGATCCAAACCAGTCCAATCTTTTTTTCTAACCCAATTGTGCCATAATTGTTATCTTTTGGCCTGTGGATTTCTGTTGCATTGCTGATTAACAATCACTTTCTTAGTTTCCATAGGCTGCAAAAGAAAACCCAATAATCTTAAGGTGTTCGGTATATGTCTATGTGCCCAATCATGTATTTCATTTTAAAATTGAAATGCTTAATAAGAATGTCACCTCAACGCTGCAACCCACATACTCAGGAAGAACTTACAAACTGAAACAGCAGATTTTACCAAGTTACTGAGGGGATAGTTTAGCATGGTTTGTCTCCAGCTGGCCTTTTCTAGTACTTTACCAGTATGGGTCACTGTTACTCAGTGAGGCAAACCAATCCCAGACTGTTTTCCACCCTTGCCTGCAGAATTCAGCACTCCCTATGGGTGCAAGATTGTCAATTGTACAACCGTGGTTTGAAACCCAGGCAATACCCCAAATGTCACCAATAAAATCTTGGGGAACTTTTGCCGTGGTCCATTATTAACAGGAATGACTGCTGCATTAAATTCTAGTGCTTAAAGAGTATAGTTTTGCAGCGACATGACCATACACACCAGAAGCGACACAGAGGTGATGTGACAGATTGGAAAACTGCCAGATCAATACAACTATAAAAATTGCTATTGAAAAAACTATGATCAAGACTGGTACATATTCGTCAACATGATGTAGTAATTATGAGTGCCTTCTCTGATGGTATTTCAACATATATGGCAATAAATCCTATATACCAGAATTATCCAGTGCCTTTGGAATGGACTCCTATATATTACCTTTCAAATCTGTATCTTTATAATTGCGATGATATTTGTCATAAAAATCATGGTATTTTTCCACGGCAAGTATTATTGTTTCCTCCGTCATTTTGGATACTGCTTCACCATGCTGGACCACGTGCATTGAAGATTTTCTCTGATTGGTCAATTTCCTAGTTGTCGCACTACAAATCACAAAAAATATGATTCAATTCTATTTATTTCATGTCGCTCAAGTGTCGCCCCCACATCACCTGTTGTGTCACATAATGTGTGAAAGATACTTATCGAAAGTATAGGTTATATTCATTTTGTTGCATCGCTGCACAGTTTCACTTGTCGCATCGCGTCTGGTGTGTAGCAGCCTTAAGTAATGAGGTTCCAAAATATATAGCATTATTCGTCCCCACATGTTGCTACAACTGTTTAAATAATGTACCTATAATTTTTCAATTAATTGTTAGCATCCTGACAACTTTTTACACTTAGAACTTTAAAGTCTGTTTCAAAGCTTATTTCCAAATGTCCGCTGCTACTTATTCTTTAAATATCAGTGAGTGACAAAACACATAATCATGACGTCTGATGGAACATTTCATCAGGTCATAACCTTAATACCCTTACAAGTGCTATATAATTGTTACCATCTAAATACATCAGTTGAACTAAAGAAAGACCACCCAAAGGCAGAGTGCCTGGGTAGACAATTGTGATGGGGTGTTAGCAGAAAATTAAGATTGTCCACAATATAAACCCATAGATTTGTAGCTACTGGCTTTCTGGTTTGTATTCACCAACTTAATAATACAACTGCTTTTAATTTCAAAAATCAGCAAACTGTTTCTGCAACAAATAGAACACTTCTTTAACAGCACTGACACAAAAGCAAACTTAATGGTGTTGTCTCTTTTTTTTTTTTTTACATCGAACTGTTGTTTGATTTTGAATAGTTAAAACTGGCATTCATATTTGGAGATCAAACAAGACTCCTTCAGGCTCCAAGGATGAAATTGCATCTTAAAGGAATTTAACAAAAAAAAAGAAAAGAAAAAAGCTACTGTTGTGCTGTCTACATACTGTAATTTGAACAGTATATAATGTCTGGAAGCAACAACGGACAATAAACTCTATGTTAAAAAAATCCATATGTCTATATTTACCAGGGCTCTAAAACCATGATTTTAAAAGATAAAAGGTGCAAATATTTATATTTAAAAATGACATCATTAAGAAGACTTTCTAACAAGCTGCTGTATAAACTGGCCAAACCACAGTGCATGAAAGCAATGTTAAATAGACCCAGACGCATTGTGCAAAGATTGGAGGGACTTAAAATGGTGCCAACAGACATTTGCTATGCTTTGACTTTAAAGCAGTTCTATTTGACAACAATAATTTTCAGGTATGTCTTAATTATGTGTTTTCTGTACAGTATTTCTAGAACAATAGTCGAAGGCACACATCCTGAAGCGTATTATCTTTGCATTAAAGGGGCTTAAATGGCGAAATAATTGGAGGATTTAAAACAAACAATTTAGTTCAGTGACATACCACCCACAGACCCATTTATTTACAAAGACAAAATCCAAATATAGGTCTGTAAATGTGTTATGTCAACAAAAAAAAGGAAAATCAATGAAGGAGTGTGTTATCAAACATTTATTTTATGAAATGCTGTTTAAAATTTCTTAATTTGGGAACAGTCAGGTACTGATTACTTTGGGGCCTCAGAGGGTGAGCCCAGGTCACTCTCCAGTCTCCATCCACAGTGTTGTTTCAAAGCACAGTCTGTGCAGCCTAAAAAGTTGCAAGTGAAAGTTAATGCACAAGCAACCAGGCTTCAATAAATTGCTGACTAGAATGTTGAAAAGCGCAAAAGGACATGGGATTTTTTTTTGTTAAATAAAAAGATTAAAGTGTATATTTTGCCACTTGACCTCTTAAGTTATTTCACAAAACAAACAGTGTAGAATGCGCCTTATATCTTATGTCATCGGCCTCATTGTTTTTGTTGTGCCCTTCCCCTCTCAGCTGCAGCTTTGCTTTGAGTTTTTGTATGATGGTTCATGTAAAGGTGCTGTGTAAGGTTGGTGGCATGCTTCCCCCTCGACTGGCGGACTGGACGGTAGGTGGAAACCATAAGTCGACCATCTTGGGGGAGGCACGTATCTACACGTATGCGGAACGACTCTATTGTGATCAGCTGCGGAGGAGGCAGCTATTGGATAAACCAGGCTGTCGGTCTGATTGCAGGGAGGAGTTCTGGTAGTACAAAGGGGACGCAGCTACGTGAGTATGGCCCCTCATGTTGGAAGTGATTTTGTGACCAGAGCGCTGTGTTTGTTTTCTTTTGTGTTTTTGGAGCAGAAGAGGATTAAGGAGTCGGGAGCTGCCGCCACTGAACCAGCACATACCCCAGAGCACTACCTTCACTGCACAGCACATCAGTGACACTCACCACTTTCCCCTAGGAGAAACGGAGCACGATTTTGTGCACAGAGAATTGTGGTTTAGGAGTGTACTTTTTGTTTGGACCTGAAACCTGCCACCTTTTGCTTCCCCTATACCCTGGCTGGCATAGGGGCAATTTATTATTATTTGTAAACTTTATTAAAAACATACGTTTGTTGGAAGTACTGGCTGGACATTCCCTTTTATACTCTACACCACTCACATCCTTGTCACAGTGATAAAAACTGTTCTGAACTATCTATTAATCTATTAATTATTTTTAATATTCACGCTTCTTTTATGTGAAACAACTCAAAGACATTATAATACAGTGGTACCCTGTTATAATGTGGTTGTCGGGGTCCATAATTGGAGGCCGGATTATTTGTGTTTCGTCTTATAACAAATATTGGCTTTTTTGTTCCCAAAATGATTTACAATCACAAGCCAAATTAATATTGTAGCGTACTGTGGAAAATGAAGAAAGGAGACGCACACAATTTGCAGGTACTTAAATCCACGGTTTGTTGGGACGATTATTCCTGACCTCTGTCAGCCCGGGCCACACCAAAAACAACAAACAGTCTTGCACATTAACACAGCAGCTTGTCTGACTCAGTTGTCAGCTCTGTCCCCGCCTACCCGGACGTCAATCAACCCCGGCTGAGGCAAGCTTACCGCTTCCCTGCTTACACACACAGGGTCCGTAGACCAGTCGTGTAACAGTATAAATCCCGGGTCGTTACAATATATACAGTATAATGGAAACTGCTATTCCACTAGTTTAAAGTTTACACCACTCTTATTTAAATTGTATATTTTTTTATAATAAATGTTGTAAACTGTAAATAAATAACATTTCTTTTTTTTCAATTTCAATTTTCTATACCGGTTGATGGCTTTCATTTTAACAGTAAATGCACAGATTAAAACATTTCTTTTTTGTGACCATGATAATGGAGCTTTCAGATGAAAAGTACACATAATTTTCACACAGGGATTCAGATGAAATATAAGAGATGTTGACAGAACCCAATGGATGTCTTTAAAATATACCCTCAATAAATCAAGTCCTTAAAGTAAAAGTGGAATTAGGGTTCAGTTTGTTAGTGATTGTGACATTCAGCTCAGGAATACAAAGTCATGTGAACAATTATTTGCTTTGGGTAACCTCAATTCACTTTATTTACCAATGACCCAGCATGGTGCTAGAAGACATTGTGCTGATGAGGTATTAATGCAAACTATGGAAGTCATGGGAAAAAGGCAAGGTATTGATCCTTGCCAAAATTCCCCAAAGCCTTATTGAAATTGAGATCACATGCTCAATGGATTAGACCTTCGACAGGTGACTAACATCCTTAAACTTCCAGCAGACTTTTGTTCACAAAAGCATGTTATATAGATACACTCTCACATAGACCATTACACAACCATATTTGCCTTTATAGATATGTGCAGCCCTAAAAATCACATAAGTACTTTTTTTGTGTGTGTGTGTGACTTTTTTGAAGAATATAATTCTTCAATAACTATTGCAACGACAAAAAAAAAAAAAAAAAAGATTTGTTTTTGAAAGGCAACGGCGTGTGCTTCTCACATTTCTAAAGCTGAAATGTCAAAATTATTCTGTCAGAAAAAAGATATTACACTACCTTTAAATTTGTCGTGATGGCAAGAGATGGAGGGTTTGATGATCATAGCACCATTTGGAAAATGTAAGCTCACTGAACAGATACAATACACATTTCTGACAATTGTGGTGACTAAAGATAAGTCTGGGACATGGAATTGTTTTATTACAGTTTCATAAAGGCTTGTACTAAGAATGCATAATGGATGAGGCAGAAGGTTACGACAAGATCACAAAAAACATGTGTAGCCTGTGGTGCAAAATAGCCAATAGTATTTAAAAAATATATGTAATTATGGAAAATATAGGCTTTGTTACATATAGTTAATTGTTTAACTACATTGTTCCTACTTGTTCAGAATGAAAAACTGAAGTCCTCTCTTGCACTGCAAAACTGATCCACAAATGCTGATAATTTCCTCTGTGTGGGGTATCATTACTTAAACTGCAATAAGAAGCCAGCCTGGCATGCTAGTTGCTTTGTAGGCCCTGGTTTTAATTGTGAGACTACTGACTCCTCTCAGTCCTTGGTGATCTGTAGACTATTAGAAATCATCACTGTAGCTTGCTTACTTGTAATGGCTGTGTTGATGAAGAGTGATAAAAAACATTATGGAATCCAACCGTATCAGCACTTACTGTTGGCCAATTAGTGAGCTGCATGTGAACACTACCATAACCGTGGCCTCCACGGCTCTTTACAAAAGCTAGCAGGTTCAGTCTAATAGTATTATACCTGCAAAGTCCAACACACAGCTGTCATTCAGCCAAATACAGCTCAACCTGCCTGCAAGAAAAGGGAAGTTTATACATAAAACAAACATCCCGCCGAGTTCACCTGCTGTGCTTTATCAGTAAGTAACAGCGCCTGGGTCTTCTTGTAAAAGTAATTCACACTTTTTCACAGCATTGCTCCTTTAATTACCACTGGACTCTGCTGCTGCTCAGGCAGGCCTGGCAGGATGGAGAGGGGCCGTAATCACAACCATGGCACACAGGAAGCAAGCAGCACTTTCTTTTACTTCATTATTAACATGCCTGCATTGATTGCAGGTTACAAAAGCCTCTGAGGCCTAGCAGCTCTGCTAGGCGAGCTTGGAGCAGGTCATCATCAGAGACCAGCTTTTCCAGGAAAAGCCACAGGACCCGCTGTTTTCAGATTACTTGAGATATTTAAATATAATTGAACAAAACAAATCAACAGTTTTCAATTCCCCCGTTACAGAAGGTGACTATTAATTCATCCAACACCCTTACTCCACATGGGGTATGCAAGTGTTTTTTTTGTTGTTTTGTTGTTTGGTGGAGAAGAGGGGGGTTGATAAGTGGGGATGGAAAAGTGACACAGTCATTTGGCAACATTTACTTTAGTCCCTCACTTGAAACGAGGAGAAGATGTTTCTATTAATCCAAGGTAGTCTTCTGCAATACACATATAGAGAAGTTATTATACATATTAGTGTGTACATAGTGGAATCCCTCTGGAATTAGAACTAAAAAATATGTTCTATAGGAGCTGGTCCATATAGAGGGTTTATTCAGATTGTGTTTAAAATTAAAAGCTGGTCTTGAGGTTGTAGTTTACTGTATATATCTTTTTTATGTTTCAGGTTTCTTATCCTAAGGGAGATGTTTGAAGACTGGTCTCATGGGAGGACTAGAAGCACAAAATGGAAGAATTATTGATGTTCCCTGAAGGTAAGTTGGTAGACACATTTAAGCACACAAGCAACCAGCTGAGCTGGAAGTACTGACAGTACATTGCTGTTTACATGGTGTATCCTCACCAGCTTCTTTTCTCATCCTGTTTGCATAATTCGAAAGTAGTTGGTTGTGTTGTCTGCATTTTTATGAATGCTGTATGAATATTTTAATTTTTTCTATTTATAATACCACCATTATGACCCCTTGAAATATTTCACATATTAAAACATTGAATGGTGGCCTGATGGTATATATGTTTTAACACCTGATTGCTATGTATTTTGTCTGATACTTATCTTTCACATAAAGGAATTTACAAAGGTGTACGTCAAAGATTCTCGATCCAAGTCAATGAAGTTCTCCATGGTGGAAGATCCAGTAAAAGGGTATTATAATTTCTCACTGAATAAATCCACTTGAGTTACTCAACAGATTAAAATATTTACACATTTAGGAAAGATTCAGTCCTCAAATATGGCAACCCTACTATCATAAAAATGTATATTCATAATTTTTGAATTAGAGAATTTAACAACAGCTAAATAATATCATTGTTGTAAAATGTAGGTATTATATTCTACATTTCCTACAAACTAGCCCAACACTTCCCCACCCCCTCAACGTTCTTCTGCCTTGAAAGGAGGAGCAGGGTATGCAGTAGTCTTCCTCTCAATTCAGCGCAGTGATTGACTAGCTAAGGTGTTCTTTTGGCAAGCTGAATGACTTACTGTTGTCCTCATGGCAGCATAAAGAGTCCTTGTCACCTTTTTTTAATATCAGTCAAGACTGGGTGTCATATCATATAACTCTTTAAGAATGTGGCATCCATCTTAACACACACAGCTACCGTATAACCTCTTAAATGATAAGTTATGCTACGGGCCATTTTGTAGTAAAACGTCACCATGTTCAGTCCTTTTTGGTGTCAGTGCTGTCTTACAGCAAACACATATTGCAGGGTGGTAGTGAGTGTTGTTACAAGGACATTGAAACAGATGTTTTCATGTCCTGTTGATTTGCCTGCATCCTTCAAACAAAAGTTATATGTTTTTCTTTCATAAGTTCTTGCAGGTGTTTTCATTAAATACAACTATGGTGCAGCAGGTCAAACCATCTAAAAAGTGACCTTTGGATATCATGCATTTCTATAGGGGTTTAATGTGTAGACTTAAAAGACCAGAGTTTGGGTGTAAAAGTAACACAAATTATAAAAAATAATTATATCTAAGTTGTAGAGTTTTATAAATTAGGAATAGGCCTTGGGGTCAAGGGCTTGGCATGGCTCCTCATCAACCACATACTCTTTAGCCAATGTTGGGGGTGAGTAGTACAACTAAGATACTGGTAGAAACGTGATCATTTTTTAGTTTATTTATTTAGCTTTTTAAAAGAATAGACAGTAATAATTGAGTCTGCATGCATACAACTCTTCAGTGTTCTGGTGCCTTTATATAGTTATTTTGTGCACTATTATGCCTGATGCTTCTAAATCTTTCATTAAGTCCTTGGCTGTTAGTTGGATTTCGTTTAGCTGCTCGGACGATTCTCCTACCTGCTGTACCCGTAATTTTCTTTTGGCATCCACCTCTTTCAAGCGTTTCAGTTGCATTTGTTCTGTGGTACTTCTTGATTTTTGCTCTGATTGTGGATTTTGGTATTCCATATTTCTTTGATACTCTTCTGTAGCCATTTCCTTTGTCGTAGTTTGCTACGAGTGCTTTTCTCAAACGTGAATCCAACTACTTTGTCTTGACCATCATCTGCTGTTAACAATAATAATAATAATAATAATAATAATAATAATAATAATAATAACAGCAAAGGAATATAACAGAACAGTAAATTGAGCATTTCCCGTTCCCTTTTTCTTCTAGTAATTATGGGAGCCGTCAGTATTCACCCCCACCTCCCTCATTTTGAACACTCCCTGGAGTGCTGGCAAACTTCTTTCATGCCGTAAACTAATTCTCTTTCAACGTTTTAAGCAGGTTGAATAAATTGAACTGGGCTCTTCAGTGTTTCTCTTGTCAAATCACTCAGGACACAGTCCTGCCCAATCTTTCATTATCCATTCTTTAACAGCTCTGTTTTTTCTTATGTCTAATAGCTCCTACCACAATCTTTAACTGGTGCAAGTGCAGGCGACCAAAACACACACACACACACACACACACACACACACACACACACACAGGGTATTGAGTCAAGCAGTCAAAAATATACAAAGTTCCTTGTAATAATCCATTCGTTCTGTTCTCTCCTGATTCCTGGTGTAAGCCTGTACAATTATTCAAATCCCAGCTTTTAGTTGCAGCATACACCTCGCCATGGGGCTGTGCCTCCGTAATCTTGCTTTTGGCCTTGCATTTCAAATGGAATTAATTCCCATAAGGAATGCATGTGAAGAGAACCACAAGTGTCTAATCCTGCTGTTTAAGTTTCTGAAACTTACACCTGTCATGTTGTCTTAAACTAGAAGTTGCGACTGATAGCTTGTTGTAAATCTGAAAACCCTTTCACATTTTGCTTTTATTTTATTATTATACCTATTAAGCTACCCTCCCAAAGTGAGAATGACCTTGCATGTTTTTAGTCGATTTTAGAATGTACGGAATGCAGTTATTTTGTTAAGAACTCATCTTATGGGTATAAAGTAATTTTAGAATGTACGGAATGCAGTTATTTTGTTAAGAACTCATCTTACAGGTGTAACGTAATGCGACTCAGTTAACTTAGCTGCAATTCAACATAAAACCTTAGGAAATAAAAACAGCAAAGCATGAAACATCTCATACTTTGCATTGCAGGCACAAACAATGTCATTTAAATCCCATGCATTAATGTAATCCTTATCCGAAACAGAAATATATTAAAATGTATTGAATTTTGAAAACAAAAAGTAAAAAGTCACACTTTTCTTTGGACGCAATTTATTTAATGTACAAATTATTCATAGTTAATGCACTGTTTCTCTGAGGTTGCCCAGTGGCTAAACACAATACATGGGGAAATCACAACTGCTTCCTTCCCATCAACCACATGGCGGAATGCACTGTACCAAAGCCAGCAGTGGAAGGCAGATGTAGGGGAGCCGGAGGATACTCCAGCTCTGAGGCAAAGTGTGAAGCTCCAAAACGGAATAGGGGATGAAAATACATCTGTCTTGCCATACCTCAGCGGTCTGTTGAGATATAATGGGGTTTTTTTGGGTGGGGGGGGTGGCTTGGTTTTTGGTTACCAGGTGGTGTCATGGATAAAAACTAATAAACAGACTTGGTCCACTTTTGCAAACTTTTACACCATTTTTGTATGCAAAGAGAAACAATTTTAAAAGAGCTAGTATCATGCATTCTTTTTGCATTGTGAACAATTTTACTTTACCTGAAAAAGTTGCCATTCTGTGTTTTGGCATTCTCTTTGACAACCTCTTAGTGACCAGATTTTCAAAGATCAAAACCGGGACACAATGTCAAATAATTGATAAAACTAATTTAACCATTTAAATATAGGCTATTTTAATGGTTATTTAAATCCTCTCACTCTTAGTATTATTTTTTTTAAGCAGCTAGCTAATTTCAGTGCACTCCCTGGATGTATCATTTGTGTCTAATTATTTTAAGTAATTTATTGTGTTAGATACACATATTATGCGCTTGTATATTGAGTTAAATAATAATAATAATAATAATAATAATAATAATAATAATAATAATACATTAAATCATTAAAAATACATTTACATTTTGGCATTTTACTTTCTTTCTTTCTTTCTTTCTTTCTTTAGGTACTGCGTCAGGCTCTACTTATTGACGTTACTGAAGTGGTTTATTTTAATGTGATGGATTCGCTGCTGTACCTGGTGTCTGGTCTTAAATCCAGTCACAACTGAACAGCTATGAAATTACCGTATTACAGACCTCCAAATCAATAAGAATGATTTCAGGGTCACATTAATAAAATGTCCTGGTGTTTAACAGCATTCAGCTGTCCATCTGGAATAATACTGAATGTTTGCGCAATAGGATAACCCTAGAAAGTAAGTAGAGTATGTATACTTAAGTCATATCATTACATTTTTTTCCTTGATAGTTGTCAAAGCAATTTTAGTGGTTTTCTTTTTCTTTTATTGTTTTTCACTTTGAGGCCTCAATCTAACAATAGTAATTCAATGTACTATTTAATAGCAATGCAATTACCAATCACTTACCTTATATTTCTATATATACAACTGGCAATTATTTATATTTTAATTACTTTCTCATATTTCCTTTTTTACAATATGTCTGCAATTTATGGAACTCAGTGTGTGCATTTTGTGTAATACAACAGACAATCTAACTATTGGAAATGTATGAGATTTTTTGGTGAAAAAATGTTATTTAATGTATTACAGCTTTATCTTAAAAAAGGAGAAAACCCACACTATACAAAGCCATGTTTCCAATGTACACTGTAATTGATTTAATCAATGTAAATCTCAGCAGGTTTGCTTTTATGGTACTGCCTTACATTGCTATTATATGAAGTAAAAGCTTGTGGCTATTTGTGGTGAATGTTAATAGGCGGCTAACCATGGGGTTTAACACTTGAAAGTTAATGATCGTCATAAGCTGGCCATTGCTCACTGCTTGTATTTTATACTTTAACCATGACACTGGCCAGTGTACTTCAAAGCAGAAATCAGTGGTCCATAAATCACTTTAATATGCCAACAGTTAACTAATGTGAAGTTCTGCTCTGAAGAAAATTCAGACTACAATGTGAATTGGTTGGCTGTGTCTAGTTAATGTGTCTGTTTATATATCTACCAAATAAAAATCCAGACAACAGCATCTAATGAGTTTCACCTCGTGACCAATTAATTATAAAACCTGGTGTTTTAATCCTTTAGGTTATGTGGTACTAACATTATTAACATTTTCAGAGAAATTTGGTGTGTATGTGTTTACTCTATTATAAATCTCATTGCTCATTTTCCCACATGTAGATGATCATCAGAAAAATATCCAGTAGCTAAAACAAAAATGTTTTTTTGCATGACTGTAGCTGTGTGAAAGGGTAATGTTGTGGCCAAGGCTGGCAAATGGCAGGAAGTAGACCCAGAGTCGGAACGATGCAGTTTAAGTGCGGATGCACACTTTTATTAACAAACAGGAATAAAAAAACAAACAAAAGTTTTAAAAATACACAAATCAAGACCACACCCAAGCTGTGCTATCACGATGCCTAAGCTGAGAGCATAACCTTCTGCTCTCAGCCTTCCCCTAAACTAACTTTTTAAACAAAAGACCTTATTCCTCTTTTATACCATTTGGCTGGGGCTTGATTGACCATCAGTTAATCAATCAAGACCCAGCCACATTCCGCACATGGATTTGGGAGGAATGGAATTAATCCCATGCTTACCAAACTTATATTAAACTTTTTCAAACGGTATTTGTACATCAGACAAACAAAAACATTATTCATATATGCAGGGCCTCAGCCCTGCCACAAGCTGTTATTTACTTCATGCTAATAGTGGACTTGGCTTTCACCTAGATAAAATAAAATAATGGTGAGAACAAACCAAGACGTAGCTTCACTGTAATATATGAGCCTTCAATGCTTTTCCTCCAGATAATGTGGTTGGCCCGGTGTTGAGCGCTGAAATATAATGCTGGCTCCAGGGATCAGCCTATATGGGGCCTCCCTGGCACATCAGTTGCAGGGGTCATCAGGTGGGCACCTCCCATCTTCAGTGTTTCGTCGACTAGCCCACGACACCTCAGGAAGGCTCTACAGTGATGCTGGTGTCCCAGCACCGCTCCCCTCCACCCCCCACCCAAACCAGCCCAGATTATTTACCTTTATTATTATTATTATTTATTTATTAGCAGACACCCTTATCCAGGGCGACTTACAATCGTATCCATTCCTTTTCATTGGTGTTAACTTTCTCCATCAATTAGCCTCCAATTGTCCCAGGTGAATCTTAGTTCTAATAATCTTTCCTGTTGGTTGCTCTCCTGGATGAAGGAATGGCATTCTCTGTGTGCCAGCTGTTGCTGATATTGGTGGCGAGCTATTGATCTTATTGTGCCGCTCTTCCAGTGCTAATGCCAAGCATTGCAGAACCTGATCATGATGCCAAGTGAAGCAACCCTTGATTTAGAGCCAACTTACATCCTGTAAGAATATACTTCAGGGTAGCTGGTGATGAATACAAAGGACACACAGGGTTCTCTTCTACCCACACATTCAGGTTCTGCGGTGATGGAAGAACATCATATGTGGAACTGATTAGGAAGCTGATCCTCCTCTGTTCCATTGTCCACAGGTCTCGCCAGCCAATTACCCTGTTCCACATTCTCCCATCTCATCCATTCTCCCTGCCTAGCCTAGGGCATCACCTTGACACACATCTTCTCCTCCTGCTTTTGCGCTTCAGTGACTACCAACTTCCTCCTTTCAGCTGAAGCTGCTTTGTGCAACTTGGGGGAGCCGAACTGAGACCAAGGCCTGCTCTTCCCTGTTGTACTTGTCCCATAATATCGCTGATAAGAAGGGCAGCTTTTGCATCTACCACCACATGCTTTGCTGCCCACTTTCTCCCAGTTCTCACTATGGGTGCTACCTCCCTTCCATCAGTGTCATTTCCAGCCGAAACTTAGTGCACTTTAATTCCTGTAAGACCTGAGACTGGCAGCTGCAGTTTCCCTTTACCATAGAGTGCTACCCTTCTAAGGCATCGTGGAACTGCCATCTATATCGTAATGTATGAACTAATTAAGGCTTCCACTCTCTATTAATTAATCATTTAGCAGACACTTTTATCCAAAGCGACTTACAGAGAGTAGGAGTTGAACTATGCATCGACAACTGCTGCTGCAGAGTCACTTAGAATAGATTCTTGGTTTTACGTCTCATCCGAAGGACGGAGCACAAGGAAGTTAACACTTTAAGGACCGTGATGGTGTAAACACGATCATACTGAAGTGTCATTCTGGGCCTGTGATCGGGTAAACACGATAAAACACGTACTTAATTTCTTTGACTTACGGGGCCACCATCTTTGTAGTACAGGTTGCAAACCGTGGATAGGGGAGGGATTGAATTTCACTGCCTGGTTGTTTTTTTCATGTGATGTCACTGAGATGGACATTTTATTTTTAAAGGGCAGAGACATTTTACAGCAGCACGCCGAAGCAAAAGATCACAGGAACTTGTTTACAGCTAAGAAAAAAAAGGGAAAACACTGTAAATTCAATGTATTTGACTTATTCTGTCTCTTGTTTTAATATATATATGTTTTTACAAAATGTATAAATATCAAGAAATGAGTGGATATAAGCAGATAATGTTTCATGAATTAAATTCATCAGGTACTTTTTTATTCCTTATTACTGATAATAATTGAATGAAGAACTATTATTTTACTTATACATATTTATTTTGAGAAAATAATTGAGAGTAGTGTCCATTATTACTTATAAAGACCCAGCAAATAAACATTTATTATGGCATTGAAATCACTCAGGTAAAACAATGTCTTGTAATTTGCCCAAACATCAATATTTTTCTATACAACTTGAGGTTGTATTGCAACTTGAGATTCTAACTTCAAGAAACTACCAAGTAGTGGTAAACTCTGGTGTTGAAAAACAAGAACTGCAAGTCCCTGAAGTAGGCTTTTAACCCTGTTATAGTGTTTTCATAAAGAAGGAAAATCACTGAGTGAATTAGCTCGCATCACTCGATTTTCAAGGTGTGGTATCCGAAGCATAATCAACAAGTACAGAGAAACATCATCTGCAATTGACAAACCCAGGACTGGAAGACCCAAAAAGCTGTCTAACAAGGATGAGCAATACTTGAAGATAATATCCTTAAGGAAAAGAAAGAAGAGAAGCATTGAATTGACAACAGAACTGACAGAAGGCACACCCTTGAAATCAGGACTTAAAGGATGTGTTGCAGTAAGAATACCTCTGTTAAGAATGGGAAACAAGAGTAAAAGGCTAAAATATGCACAAGAACACAGAAATTGGACTACGGAACAATGGTCAAAGGTGCTTTGGACTGTTGATGGATGGACAACGACACCTGTGCCTCTGCCAGTGATGCAAGCTATTTCACTCAATGTTTTTCCTTATTTATACCAGTCAAGGTTGTTATAATAGTAGAAAATACTACTGGAGGCTTTGAGTAAATTGTTGATGCTAATAATGCATCAGAGTAGAAAAATGCAACATGTCTAAAACTTATTTATAATTTATTTTAAATTGAATCTCTTTCCCAAAGATCACCATCTTGAGAATCCTAAACATTAAATAATGACCATTATAATCAGTATCATGAATGTCAAGTCAGATTTTGAGGTTGCAACTCCAAATTATTGTCTATATCAACAAATCAATTTACAATGAAGATTAATAAGCCATCTGTATTTAATGTTTTTAATGTCACTGCTGTTATCACGCAAGTACAAATATTGTTTATCTCTGAAGGGGTGCTTCTTTTTCATTCAGTCAGTATTTCATTGGAAAACAATATATATATATATATATATATATATATATATATATATATATATATATATATATATATATGTTTTATAGTTATTGTGACAGGAAATCAGGACTCCAACCAGAAAAGCTGAAGGGGTGCTTCAAAATAAAATAAAAGCCTCACCCGAAGGCTACTGTGAATGAATAACTGTGGTAATCTTTATCTTTACATGATTTATATTATATATACTTAGTGTGGGATTTTGTCTGGATACCCCAATTTAGATTAATATCGTATGAACAAGTTCAACCCAAAAGTTTATTTATGAGTCAGAGAACATGGGGACGTCTTTAAATGTAAGGGCCATCATTTATTAAAAATATAAGCCATAACTAAACATTCAGGTATGTCACAGACAGGTTAGCTATGTCCTTCATATTCCAGAACCCATTGTTTCATATGACAGTTTTTTCATCAGAAAAAACTAACAAACAAACAAACAAAAAATCTGCCTGTTCAGCTAGGTACCTCTTCTCAATCCAAACTGTCTCTGCAACTCACTGTTCATTTTTTTTTTTTTTTTTTTTTGATGAATTGTGTTCTGGAGGCAGAAGTTCCAGATAGAGGGTTAGGATTTAGGCTAGGGCTAGGGTTGGGGTTAGGGGTTAAGGGTTAAGGTTAGGTTTATGGGTAGGGTTGGCTTCTCTTCAATTCAACTCGTATCCCCCAACTGTAGCTGCAGGCAATAACTTCTACTTTAGTGCAACTACCCCTAACTCTCCACCAAAACCTGTCCAAACACTTTTCCGAGTCTCCTATTGGACAACAGGAGACAAGAATTTTTCTTACCCATAGGAACCCTTTTGTTCTTAGGTAACCTTTCAATAAACAAACCAAATACATTCTGAAACTTTCCAATTGTTCCTATAACTACATATAATAAAGACATTTTAAATAAATAAATAAAATAGTTACCATTTACACTATACGTTTTTCATTTATGTTTTCACATGTGGACTTCAACTGATATAGAACATTTGTAACAGTAAATATATTCGATAAATATATCTTTTTTTCTTCCCTCATAATTAACATTATTTACACACTTATTAAGAAAAAAGGGGGGTATATCTGGGGGAAACATGTCCAGGGGGGAATATGCCCTATCTAGTTGACATTGTGCATTCTGCAATTTAACAGCAATAGTCAAAATATATATATTTACCCCTGAAATACAAAGCTACTTATTGATTCTCATTTATAGTGAATATTTCTCATTGGCATATGTGCCAAGTTTGTTTGACCCTCAAATCCACATTGGGCCAGATTAAATAAACATGGCACTTGTAGAGGGGATGCCCCTCGTCGGATAGTCACAGAGAAAAAAGTGGCCCAACATGATTTAACCCTTAAACACAAGGCTAATTATTCAACTTTGATAAATCAATTGGCATATGAACTTAAAAGAACAAGAAGCTGGGATGGAAATAAGAAAGCTGAGCAAATAAACTATGTGAATAAGAAGCCAACATCAGCTTCCTATCAGTTTAATTGTGTATATACCTATACACGCTAACCCGCAGAGACGTGTCAGCATGGAAATGAAATGAGGAGTGGGACATGTAATTCTTCCTTTTATTTAATAAGATTTGGCAGATCTAGATTGTGTGAAGCTATCAGATAAAGGTATTGTTGCAATGGGCACAAACACAGGTAATTGAATGATTTCCAAAGAAGCGGAGGGTGATCTTTAGATCAGAGGATAGTAATCTTTTAAAGTAATGTTTGTTTAAATCAAGACCACTGAAAAAGATGAGCCATTTACGTGATTTTCAACAATTAATGGTCTATCAATTGTTCAGAAATCAGAAAATATATTATTATTATTATTTATTTCTTAGCAGACGCCCTTATCCAGGGCGACTTACAATTGTTACAACATATGACATTATTTTTTTACATACAATTACCCATTTATACAGTTGGTTTTTTTACTGGAGCAATCTAGGTAAAGTACCTTGCTCAAGGGTACAGCAGCAGTGTCCCCTACCAGGGATTGAACCCACGACCCTCCGGTCAAGAGTCCAGAGCCCTAACCACTACTCCACACTGCTGCCTATACATTGAAGACAGCTAACGATTACTGTTTTTGCCCCCTAATAATCATTAACTTGCTATGGGTGGGATCAGTGTGGGACCTTGGCGATTGCGTCATTGTAGGGGTGGAGTTAGTGTACGTGCACAACTGTACTAGATTGGATGTACCAGACTGGATGTACCAGATGGGACATGTACCTCTTGCAGCTTTACCCTATTGTGCTGCATTAAGCACTATTGGCATTATTTTGAGATATGCGCATGTATTTTTAAAATGTGAACTTTCAGTATCATAAATGAGATTTACTTTTAAAACATCAAAACACATCTCAAAACAATGCAAAATTCAGTATGACACTGTACTTAAAACTTTTAGCGGTGTTGTGAGTCAGCATTCCAGAGTTACTAGAAAATGAACAACCCTGAAGTCTGTGTGCAGTGATGTACGGAAATATTACAGTTTTGTGGTGGCTGATGATGGAATAGTAAAACAATATAAGATCTTGTTTTTCTCCATGGATATTGTGAAGCAAAGCACCACAAACTTAAAGTAAGTTATTGCTTTTCATATGTAAATATCCTTTAATATCTATATATCTATATATGTTTGATTGTTATTATATTTTTCTATGGTTTGGAAGACTTCGATATTATCGATATCGAAATACGTGCAGGAGATCGATATACAATTTTCATATCGTTGCCCACCCCTACTAAAAATGTGTACATTTTTGTAAATGCTGCCATTTCACAGAGGAATTTTGAGTAAATGTAACATCTGATATCCCAAGACCAACTGCAGCACGCTGTAAGTTTTGAGAATACAAGCAAGGATGGCGTTTGATTTTGTATGCTGGTTTTATATGCTCATTGTATATGCTGATTTTGTACGCTGTTCGAACTTGTTCTGGAGGGATAGGTGACCATTCATCAATGATCACTGCCTCTAGTTCCTTCAGGGAAGTAGGAATCTGCTTCAAAGTCTGTTTCCCTTAATGGCCCGAGAGTCATCCTTGTGCCTGAGCTGCATCTAGTGAGCCAGTTAATGGATGGACACACTTTTCTGTCTAATGGGCTTAAGTAGCTGCCCTTCGAGGCAATGGAAAACTAAATTAGAAAGAAGTAAATAAAACATAGACTTTAAAGTGGCTGCAAATATATCTGGACAGTATCAATAAATGAAAAGATTGTGTTTCCTTTCAGACCCACAATGACAATTTGCACTTTTTCTTTTTAAACCATCATTGTTATATCGTTTTTATATTAAAATCACAAACCCAGTGATATTTTTGGGGTTTTCCTAATAATAAATCAAATGTGACTGCCTCAGACTGCTAGACTACAAATAAATTAAACACAGACCAGTTTTATATAAAGACAGGCATAATGTTCTTACACCATATCAAGCTGTAATAGAAAAAAATGCTGAAAAGCTGCACATTACCAAACTGTTTTTTTTTTTCAACACACAAAATTATGTCTATTCAGAAATATCGAATGCCTCTAATACAATATGCATGTTTATATAAAGCTGTTTATATGTTTATATGAATCCATCCAAGGAAGACATATCACATACAAACACTGTCAACCAGTTTAACAATAGCAAAGCGTACCCCAGGTTATCCAAAGGACATCTGTGTTGGAAAGAATAATCTTTAACTTGAATTGTCCAAACATAAAAACAGTGGCCAAATCTAAAGCTTGAACCGTCAGATAACTCGATGCCCCTAGTGGTACACAACTGTAAATAACTAAATAGTGTATGCATACCCGCCTCACACTGGGAGTAACCTAGTCTGTCCCCATAACATGAGAAAATGTTTAAGGGTCCACATAACTTAGGTACTGTAGCTATTGGAGTGATGTTGTTTTATGTAAGAAAGTTTAAAATATTATAAACCCCCCCCCCAAAAAAAAAAAAAAATACTCAGCATCAAATTAGCAATTTGTTGCTTCCAGCTCAATAGTTTGTTTTTATGTTTAAATATTTAATCGTTTCATATTAAAGTGGTGACTTGTCTAAAACTTTATAGTGATTTCTAATTTCAGGATTTTAGGAAATAAAAACAACACATATCAACATTCCCTGTAGTTTACAGGCAGACACAAACACATTACCAGTCATGGCAGTGATATTCTAAACACACTTCCATGCCCATACTATTATCCATTTTTCACGTTCAATTGCTCTGTTATGGTAATAGTCAGAAGCACACCATGTAGTAATTATTTACAGCTGACTTAAGAAAGGAGTATTCAACACCCCCCCGTTCTACTGAAAGGTCTTTATGCACTATTAACTCATTCATGCTTATTAATACTCTCCTGGTAATTCTGACTGGCCACTTCCTGGTTTTATTATAATGTCATGCCTATGTAGATAGTGGGGAATGAAATGGGCATTATTTTTAATTATGCCTGTCTGACAGATTGTAAAGACTGAAAATGTAGCCCTTTGGCATGTTTTGTGAGATGTTTTTCTGTTTTTGTGTTGTGACTTCCGTATTAGAATTGGTGACCTAAATGTAATTTATTTATGTATTCTTAGAGTAGTCTTTAAAGCATACACACAGGAAAGCAAAATGTTATTGTGATTCACATGCACACACAAGTCGGACCCCCTGCTGGTCTTGTGAACTTCAAGCTACTGACCAAAAAAATGCCACAAATTCCCACACACAACTGAAGTAATTAACAGATAACTGTGGTGTGCTATGTGTCCCTTAGGAGCTGGGATGCTACATTCATCTGGAAATTAAAGTTACTCACTGACTAGCACATTTTAAGGGAACATTTTTTTAACAGAAAAAAAAATATTCAGATGCATCTACAGCATTCATTTTTCTCCTGCATAAAAGCCTATAGTTCACTTAGTGTAAATAATGTACTATGTCAGAAAATGCCCTGGTTTAAACATGTTGAAGAATCAGCTTGCAGTATCACATACATAATTAACCAAATTAATAAAAAAGAAAAAGCAATATTGTCAGATAAAAAATTAAACTGACACTATATTTCACTTTATTATTATTATTATTATTATTATTATTATTATTATTATTATTATTATTATTATATATGTGTTATAAAATAATAAAAGCATGATAATATACTATTGGTCAAGTGTCATATTTATAAGGAACTACAGACTGCTAGGACCTTTTTACCACAAATCATACAGCAAAACTGCTAGATCCCACTGCTGTAGGGACACTGACCCACTAATAAATATATCAAAACACTTAACTAATTTGGAATATGAGCCAAAAACGAATATATCAGATGCAGCTATTCTATGATCTAAAGAAACAAATCTAATTTACAGTGCATAATTTTGAATAAAAAAGCTGTTGGCATCTGCACCTTAGGATATCATCGAGTCGAATCCTTGAATATGGAACACTTGCTTGACTAACTTTTAATACAATCCTTTTCACATCAGAAATAGAATTACATGTATCTCTTAAATAGGATGCTGCTGCGCATGGTAATAGAAACAGATGGTGGCTGTGCATTAAGCATTGCCTCAGAAAAGAAATGATGAATGGGTTAACAGCAGGCTGTGCTGCTGAGAGAGAGTGGATAGGAGTCAGGGTAAATTGTTCGATGCCCGATTCCAAAGTGTAAATCCAAAGTAATTATTGAAGTTATTATTCACAACAGCATTAAAATATTAATGAACATGTAAACCAGAAATATACTTTTTGTTTATTTTTTTTACAGCTTAGCAGTACTGTTTTTACTGTTATCATGATGTATGCAATGTTTTATATTTTTACATGTTTTGTACTTTAATAGAATGCTTTTAAGCAATAATATATTGTAAATAATCATACAAACATTGAAGGGTTAGTAAGGTACATTGACCCACAATTAAACAAAGCTTTCATTAAACAGCGCAGACATTATAGGCAGAGCTGGATTAACGCATAGGCAAACTTGGCAGCTGCCTAGCGCCCAAAGTCAGGGCCCAAAACTACATTTATTCTTTTTAAACAGATACGGAATTGTGCGGAAACTGGAAGAACTTGACTCCCTGACATTTTAGCCGAGGCAATATATCTCACTTGTGTTCACACAAAATCTTGAATACAGCAAATTATGTCTCTTTTGGGGGCAACAAAGCATAAATTCACAAAACGAGAAGAAGAACGCAAGGGGGGCATTGTAAATATTTTTACAAATTGGTGCTTAAATCCCATAACAAGTACATAAGACCTAAAGAAATGTAAGTACACAAAACTAGACTATTTTATTATGTATTTTAGTGTTTTAGACATTTTTTTAAAAATATATTATGTCATTAAAAAAAAGGCCACTGTAAATCTACATGTCAGTAAAAACTAAATTAAAAGGTTGGCAACCTTGATTTAACTAGACAACAATGTACAGGTATGTTTTATATATATATATATATATATATATATATATATATATATATATATATATATATATATATATATATACTGTATATCTATTATTATTATTATTTATGTCTTAGCAGAAGCCCTTATCCAGGGCGACTTACAATTGTTACAAGATATCACATTATTTTTTTACACATTATTTTTTACATACAATTACCCTTTTATACAGTTGGGTTTTTACTGGAGCAATCTAGGTAAAGTACCTTGCTTATATATATATATATATATATATATATATATATATATATATATATATATATATATATATGTGGACTATAGGGGACCTACAGTTAGTGGACAAAAGTTTGAGCACCCTCATATATTGAAGTATCACTTTCTTTTAATTGGATAACAATCAAAATCTGGTGTTCTTGTCCATATTGGAACTATTGTATTTCTATTCAGTAAATCGGGAAATGCTCAATTACATTTTTTCTGTCAGATCATCCTCGTAATGAGTGGTTCCTCCAGGACAGCCACTTTAGTGTCCAGCGCTGGATGAGCTTCGCTGAATGAGCTTACATTGTCCAATGTATGTCTTCACATTTTTCAAAGTATTGTGGCTGACTGTGTGGCGTATATGGGAAAGAATTAATGTTATGTTAAACAAATGAAGTATGTGATTATATGTATAATTAGGCAGGACAATTGCTTAATAAAATATTAGTATGCTGGCAGCTTTGTGTACTGGATGTTTTTGTTATTCCTTTTTGAGGCACTAAACAGCCAAGGGTATAGAAGCAGACATGCTGTCTTTGCCTCTACATGCCCACACAAGCATGTCATTGATGCTTCACACTGCATTCTTGTTTGGGGGTGGCCAGAATACTCTATCCAGTAGAAAAAGCACTTATAATAGTTTCCAAAGCCCATCTCATTGACTATAGTACTGTATGAAGTGGACAAAAGAAACAAGTGAATACAAAATACACAACAAATACTATTTATTAAATTAAACAGAGGCACTATTACCCAAACTTTACATTGTTTCATTCAGTTAATTATTTCACTGAAGTGTTTCTTATTGTATATTATAGACTCAGGCTCTTTCAGCCAATCAGTGTGCACATTTCGCCTTCTGTAACATCACAAGAAACCCAATTCATGACATCATGACGTCTTATTGTTTTTATACTTTAATGTTTTTTTTTTTTATATATATATGTGTGTGTGTGTGTGTGTGTGTGTGTGTATCCTTCCACAGTAGCACTCTAAAATGAACATTCTATAACGTTTTAACAACGTTGCCTACCATTTTTTAAATTCTTGCCATTATGTTACCGATTACATTTTTTCGTAATGGCTTGCAAGTAGATATTTTTATTTCTCACATTTGGTTGGATCTCGTCCGGTCCGTGGATAAAGATAGAAAGCTGGCGGATTCTTCAGACATTTCATTATATATTTATTCAGTGACTTGATGGGGCAGTTTGGATCATCGGGGCACTCATACATATTTTGATATGTTGTTAATAAAACATTACCCTTTTAAATGACTCTAACGCTTTTTCTTGTAGTATAAACAGCTTAATCATGCTTTCCATTTTCGACAGGTGGATTACAGTGAGAGATGCTGTTTTTAGAGGCCCATATTATACAACCAAGTCAGCAATTTGCTATTTTAACAAAACAATGAAGCACATGTTTATAACTAAACTTTTGTCTCTCCTGGCTGGTTAGCTGAGTTAACTAACGGCAGTGGATTTTCTCTTGACCCTGTTTTAAAAGTGCCATTCAAGACGATGACATGTCTACTTGGCAAAGGACACAGTATTAGGATTTTAAACCACTGGGAACTTTGTATTGGCATTGACCTGCAGAGCCACTATACCACCCACCGTCTCAAACAGCAACTGTAATGTATATATGAACCCTTTGAAATCCAAGTTGCCCACCTCCCAAATGTAGCTGACTTATCTGCATCTGGTACAGAAACCACCCCACTCAAGCTATTGATTTACATTGAAAAGCAAATGCGTGGGGCTCCCGAGTGGCGCATCCAGTAAAGGTGCTCCTCGCAGGATGTGCCCTATAGCCTGGAGATCGCTGGTTCGAATCCAGGCTATGTCACAGCTGACCGTGACCGAGAGTTCCTAGGGGGCGGCGCACAATTGGCTGAGCGCTCCCCGGGTAGGGAGGGCTTAGGTCGGCAGGGGAATCCACGGCTCACCGCGCATCAGCGACCCCTGTGGCCGATAGGGCGCCTGTGGCTCTGCAGCGGAGCCGCCAGATCTGTGTTGTCCTCCGGCACTGTAGGTCTGGTAGCATTGCTGTGGATCTGCAGTGCGAAAAATGACGGCTTGGAAGGAGCTCGTTTCGGAGGACGCGTGTTTCAGCCTCCGTTTCCTGAGTCGACGGGGGGGTTGCGAGCGGTGAGCCGGGGATACAGATAATAATTGGGCATGCTAAATTGGGGTGAAAAAACCGGGGTAAAAATAATTGGCGATGACTAAATCTTTAAAAAAAAAAAAAAAAAAAAAAAAAGAAAAGCAAATGCGTTGTATGCATCTTCAGGAACCTCTTAGCCATTACAACGACCTTCTCTCAGTCTTACATTATTATTTACTTAGGAGTAGCAGTCCATGCAGCCAATCAGTTGTTGCAAACCTGCATTTGAAATAAGCTGTGAAAAATATGCCCAAGGGCTCGTTGCTAAGCACTAAGAGGGACTTGCAGAGATTCTAGAGGGAGAGCACATAAGCATAAGCTTGGGATGATCAGATGTCGTTCTTAGGCCTGACAAGATTTTGGCTGATTGAATAGGACCAGGCATAATCAGACTCTATGTTATTCAATTTTTTTTTTAGAATTTTTATAATTACATGCTGATTAATTTTGAAAAAGAATTGCACAGTACTTTGAAAGGTGCGGTGTACAGATAAAGCAGGAGGACAACAAACACTCCCTTCACAATAGTTGTGCTTAATGGTTTTTGTTACAGTATTATGTGATATTGTTTGGTTAAAGCTTGGTGTTCTTGTTTTAGTCGGCAATACTGTACAATCCAAGGTGCATTTTTGATGGTATTCTTTTTCTTTAGTTTATAATGTACATGTAGAATATATGTAACTGATGCTTGAGCTGACATGGTTATTTTGACACAAATCAAAAATGCTCTTAAGAATACACATTTAGACTTTATACAACGATGATGTTGACAGACATGTGGGGATATTGCTGTGGGGAAAGTTTTAAATGTATTGTTTCTTGAATTATCGCCATGGTGATTTGTGAGAAAACTAAGGACAGTGCAACTGAAAGGTCCATTTATTCCTGAATAGCACTCAGAGTGTAAAAAACAAATGTTTATTCTTAAGAATGCAGTTGATGTAGTCAAAATGACCTCATCTGTGAGGAGATGAACAAAAACAACAAAGCAACTACTGTGCTTCTAAAAACATACAACAACAAACAGAGTAAGAGGGTCTCTGAATGGCTAATCAGACAGGCTAATCAAATAGTCAGTGGGAAAAAGAATCCTGTAGTGGTCATTAAAGCAAATACATGTTCTATCTTCTTTAATTAGCATAACAAAAGTTTGCTGGGAACTGTATTGACCAAATACCGTAATATGTAATATTATAGGGATTTGAATTTTTTAATTAAAAAACCTAATAAAATAATATATGTCTTAGATAATGTAATACCGTAATACATGCATACAATGTAAAAGTTATATAAAAAATGCTATTGAACTGATTTGTTCTGAGAACACAGATACTTAGAAAACTTAAATAGCTTCTCCTGTACCCTTCATATCAATGCAATTAACTGCTGCCACAGTGTTATACTATTATGCTATTTTTCCTATTTAACTCATTAGAAAGAGGCCATGCTACCTTCTCATCTCATTTCAGTATATTTGCCTAGAAAAATCACAGCAACTACCATCACACATGGTTTATATTGCACGTCTTAAAGTATTTTACATTAGTTGCTCATTTTGATAACTATCCTTCTAATTCAACTGTAAGTCACACAATTATGTTATATGTTTTTTTTTATCACTCCTTTTGCCGTGCTTTAGAGAACAGATCTCAAACCCCAGGGCACTACAGCAGACATTTTGAAAAGAGCTTTGAAGCAGACTTTAAAGTTATAAGTGTAAAAAGTTTTCAGGATGTTAACATTGAAAAGAAAAATGACAGGTACGTCATTTAAACAGTTGTAGCAACACATGGACATGTATAACGCTATATTTACTCCTCAAAGGGAGCACTGTAGCTGAAAACCTTGGCACCATAGCTTTTTAAATCAGGTGATTGGGAATACCACCAGGGTAACTGGTTTTGGTATAACTGGGTGAACTTGGCTAATATGTCAGGAAAGTTGACCCCAATTTACAACACTATTTGCGACTTTAGAAGATGAATGGCTCTTCATACCTCAGAAGACCTTTCAACATTCTGTAGACTCCATGCTTAGACTTGTCTTTCACTACTTCAAGATGAATACCAGGCCAATATCAAATTAAGAAAATCAACAGTCTTGAAAAGGGGCTGCTAGTCCAAAAATGGAAGTTACTTGTATGAGTTTACACATACAATGTAGATGCATAATTGTATTCCACGCACATTTTAAATAGCTATATAGGATAATTACTTTAAATAGTACCATAGCATTTCACTATCTTGAGATCAAAAGAACCTGATCTAATTTCCAATAGACACGTTACTATAGGTGATATTTAATAGACTATGCTCCAGTTCCCCAGCTGCTCTTGGTGCAATTCCAGCCCAGTTCACAAGCCCTTCATAAACCCACAATGATATATTTTTTAAAACAGAGATTAAGACTGTAGTATATACCATTCACTCTGTTATAAAAATGCTTTCCTTTGGGATGCTCCTGTAGTTTATTATTTAAACTGAGAGCCCGGCATGCTGTATTTTGCCATAGCAATTTGCAGAGCAGTTCGTTCTGAGCTGTTAGTGCTCAGTGATTTCCCTGCCACCTCTAGAATAAAGTTGATAGCAATTCTCGCAGCAGAGCGGTTAAAGCAGATGTTACCCTTGTAATTAGCTCTGGACCTGGGTACACAAGAGACCTTACGATTTTCAGGCCGCAAGGAATTGGTCCCACCAAGCGTGCTCCATATCCACATTTAGTATCATCATATAAACAGCACTGAAAACACAGCAGGCTGATAATGAAGATACATTGGCTAAATAAGATCATAAAGTTATGCAGCTTAACCTCAATGTAATTGGTCACTAGTGGCCTTTTGTTTGTTCAGTATGCTGATGACCATAGTAATGTTATAAATTATACATCTCGAATTAACAGTGTGGCATAATAATAATAATAATAATAATAATAATAATAATAATAATAATAATAATAATAATAATAATAATGGGTATTTCTATTGGAGCATAAAGGCCTTGCAATGGGTTTGTTTTTCACATGACTCAATACTTTTTGCTCACAAACTCCACAAATAGCCTGCTACTTATTGTATGACTTATATTGTAACACTTGAATGTATTTGTATTTGCTTGCGATTGTAAGTCGCCCTGGATAAGGGCGTCTGCTAAGAAATAAATAATAATAATAATAATAATAATAATAATAATAATACTATTTTATAGTTAATTTAAATCGTATCCCTGTCAATGGATAAGGTTACATAGACCTTCCTCTTATATGTCAGTGTTAAAAAATACATTTTAAAAAAGTACACTTTGCTTCTGTTTTCCAAAATCCAGATGTAATCAACAAATCAAGTTAATTGTTTATTTTTAGGTTACAGGTTTTTTGAGCATTTTTCTTTATACATCAAAATATACAGAGGCTGTATTGTAATTATTTCTCATTTAGGAATGTCATATAAACAATTCCACACTAATAGCTGGATTATATAAACAAGATGACTGAGGTTTCACTAATACTTACTCTTTTTGGACAAAACTGCAGATGACATTATTATTATTATTATTATTATTATTATTATTATTATTATTATTATTATTATTATTATTATTATTTAGTCATTTAGGAGACGCTTTTATCCAAAGCGACTTACAGAGACTTGGGGGAGAACTATGCATCACAACTGCTGCTGCAAAGTCACTTACAGTATCTTCACCATTCAAGTATCAGGGCATACACAAAGATATCCCATCCGTACCTGCATTGACAAATCCACGAGTTGAATGTGAAGGGTTAAATCCATTTGCATTACTGGGCTGAAATCATGACTAAAATTGGTTATGTGCCACTTATCTTTTTAATGAGGTGATCACTACCTATCAGTATTTCCACTACCCCACTGAAAAATCACTGCTAATATTTATTTAACACTTCCACTACAATGCCACTGGAAATCATTCATATATATGAACGATGATGTAATAGTGACGTTACACACCCATTTTAATCAGTTTTAAAAAGATTATTTTAATTAAATACATGACATAAACTACATGATTTTAGTGCATTTTCTTTTTTTACTGTAGCACACACTTTACAGAAATATATATTTTTTTAATTTACATAGAAAATTTGACAATATACTTATTGCATTTTTGTCTTTTCCTTCCTGACATCCAAATTAGTGTTTCTTTTTATTTGGAGGTTCCAGAGGTTCAGCAGGTTTCATTTCTGATGGTTTAATATCGTACAATTATAATAGGTGTTTAGACGTTATGATAACGATGCTGGACAAAATGCTTGTCCAATGAATGCCTTGATTGTTTATTATTATTCTTATTATTTGTTTATTTAGCAGACGCCTTTATCCAAGGCGACTTACAGAGACTAGGGTGTGTGAACTATGCATCAGCTGCAGAGTCACTTACAATTACGTCTCACCCGAAAGACGGAGCACAAGGAGGTTAAGTGACTTGCTCAGGGTCACACAATGAGTCAGTGGCTGAGGTGGGATTTGAACCAGGGACCTCGTGGTTACAAGCCCTTTTCTTTAACCACTGGACCTCACAGCCTCCTGTTTAAAAGTATGATGGAAATATGCCAATTATAGAATGACTATATTTGGCACATTTATATAATTGTATGTCAAAATCAGCCAATAGTTTTCGGCTTCATGAAGAACAAGGGAGGACGGAAGCCAATAGAGAGTGAAAAGAGGTGGGACTAAGGGAACAGGACGCAAGCACTAAAAGAAAAGAAAAAAGGGGAGATCTGAAAAGTTTCACTGCACTGCAAGCATACAGTTCATTTTAGTGAAAACTAAACATTTCTAGCCCTAAAGGCTGCATGAGTATGATAGCTGGCACAGAAATAATACATTTACTCGTATTTGCAAATTTATTTCTCTGGCATCGGCCCTGAGTACAAGCTTACCAGAAATCCTACTAAATCGCCCAAAATGGTTATAATATATATATATATATATATATATATATATATATATATATATATATATATATATATATACATTTAAATAAGGAAATGCAGCATTAAACACATCTGCTGTATTAGGAAATGTACCCTCTATTCCTCCACTGTACATTATTTGTATTCAAGGTTTTTGAAATGACATTGCAATCTGATGATGCACCAGCCTATTATATTGTCTAGCAGGACAAATATCCCTGCATTTTCTCTGTAGAACTAACACAATTTTTCCATGTCAGAGGTGCATAATATCCTGGCGGTCCAAGAGGCAGCCAGTGCATAAGGAATGATGCTATTAATCCTCTTGGGCAATCTCCAGGTCTGATTATTAGGGAAATACATTTGCATGCTGCATATAAACCAGGTGAATCACTGAGAGCACAAATTATATTTCCTGACAGCAAGTTAGAGAATGGATCAGCATTGCTTGTGTTTTTTTTCTTTCTGAAAGCTATAGAATTTCAATTCATTACCTGAGATTGGTTACAATTTTAGTTTATATTGAGTCTGTTTTCTCAGAGAAGACGAGTAGGTTCCCATGAGTATCTGCCTAATCACTACTACTAAAAAAAAAATCGAAACATGTAGTTAGTGCCATGATTTAGGTAGCAGAGTTGCTATATTTATCAGCCCACCGTGATATCATTTTATTTTATTTTGGCTGTTTGCCCTCATGTATTTCCCCTTTTATTGTTCTGTTGAACATCTATTTTCTTATGTACTTTGTAGTTTACAGAACTGTATGTGTTTTCATTCTTATGTAAATGAGAAATGCAGTGTCGTGCCGTCAGGACCTTCAAGGTATTCTCTGCTGACCAGACAGTTCCAAGCAAACCGCCAGTCAAATGACATTACGTTGCCTCACTCACTTGCGTACAGTGTGCTTGCTTATACTGTGAAACATACTACTCTAATTATTATTTGTTAATTTGTCCGACAATGACTTACAGGGTTTACTAGAGGTTTTTTTAAGATCTTGGGGTTTCCTGAAGGATCTGCATTTCCCCAGCATAAGTCTAAAACAACGACCAGACGCTAGAAAAAAAACAGTTGAGGGAATTCTCTGTTTCAGTTGAAGGTCTTGAGTGAGTTTAACCAATAGGCGACCAATCAGGAGTGAGCAGAGGCAGGCCATAAATAAATCTCCCAGGGTATTCTCTGTCCCACTTGAAGGCCCTGCTTAGCAACCAATGGGAAAGTCAAAGCTCTGACAGCTGACCAATCATTAGTGAACAACCCCAAAACATGAATATTCCTTGGTTAGCACTGCAGTTAGGATAGCTGGATTTCGCACGATATTGCTTATACATACAAATTGATAAATTGACATTGATAAATACAAATACCTTTACAACATCTAATTATTTTGAATGTGAGAAAACGGAGACATCATAGTCGATTTGGTTATGAATCCTTTTTCAAGGAGAACTTTCTCTGAAAAATTGGAGATTGTTAAAAAAAAAGGGAGATATACACCACAGATCCCCGAGCTGACACAGGAAGGGAAAGGATATACTCGGCACTTTCAGAATTCAGATTATAAAAGGTATCTGTGGCTTACAGGTAACTGCCACTTAAAACAAGGAGGGGGGTGGGGGGTGGGGGGAGGGGGGTGGGGGGGGGGGAGTTGAGTGGGGGGGGGGGGATTGGTGTTAACTGTTTTGAAAGTTTAGCACCAGCGCGCCTACCGGTGCTAGATAATCAAACCCCACCCTAATCAAGCCCTCCTCTGTTTTGTGACCAGTTTCTGCAGGTAAACTTCCCACATGGTATGAACATTCTCTCCTGTGTATGTGGATGAGTGTGGGTGGGCCATATGAGTAGACCATAGCCAATGAGAAACTATCATCATCTATGGTTGCTAAGGATTTAAAAAAAAAAAAAAAAACGAATGAATAAATAAAAATGAAAAATGTCTACTGTCTAGTGCCAAAGCACCACATTTGCACCTTTGAAAAGTTATCCAGACATAAATCCACTTTTATAGACAAACATAAGAGTTTAGTACACTGTCTTCAGAAAGGTAACCGTAACATTCATGTATACAATTTAAAGGCAATGCAAGCCTCTGTATTGTGCAAATTCAAAACAAAGGAGATGGAAAGAAATACGAAAAAAGAAAGGCAATAGTCACAAAGTAATAAATACAAAACTTAAAGTGCATGTGCAATAAGTTAGTTAGTGTTGGTGAAATATTAAAATCTTAATAAAAAGGCAGTATGCTATCTCTCTTTTATCTACAAACAAACACAAAGTTTAAAAATAAATAAAGCAAACGTTCTTAAATGAGTCTGACCTGACCGTGCAAACCTCGCTAGATAATTCCTGCAATCCAACCAGGTGTTTATTTTTCTCCAGAGAGGGGTGGGGTTCTGGAGATCCTATGAAAGGCTTAGACTGATTAGACACTGCCTCTCCTGCTGTACTAGGAAATACAACTATAAGACTATAAAGTGTTCCCCTGCTGATTTGGTGTGTTGTAATTAAAAAAGATAGCATGCTTATTCTGGGAGGACTGCCAAAGTGTTACCCTTCTAAAATATTACTGTTTATAGACATTTTGGAAAAGGATATTGAGGAATTATCTGGAAATTATCACATAGTATACTGTATGTAGCACAGCCAATCAAAGAACACCACACCATTTGATAGTGTGGGTCGAATCAGAAAGCAGCTAGGTCCCATTTTGCCCTGTCACCTTAGCAGCACATGATGTTGTGATGCTGGTAAGCCAATTAGAAATAATGTTTAGGGAAATTCCTATCACAGTAATTCCCAACTAATCAGAAAGTACTGTATGAAAGGGAACTGACTGGATTAATCCCTTCTTAGCGTGGTGTCATGTCTCTATGACATGAGGGGTATCCTTTTTGTTTGACAAATATGAACCGCGTGTATAATATGTATTGGTTTGCACTTCTCTCCCTGTTTTTCCTGTTTTTTTCAGTATTCATAGTATATATTTTCAATACATCAATATCAATGATAATCTATCTATCTATCTATCTATCTATCTATCTATCTATCTATCTATCTGTCTGTCTGTCTGTTTAACCTGCTGTGCATGCTGGGAGTGTGAGAGGTGAGCGTGTTGCAGTGAGCGGATTGAGGGTGGATGTGAGTGTTTCTTTTCCTCTTCGTGTTTTTTTCTGTTTTAAAGTTGTGCTCTTACCGGGTGCTGACTGACTGTCGGCTCCAGTGGCCAGAATGGCTGGAGCAGCAGGGAGATTGAAAACCTCAAAGTTTTTATTTTAAAAAGTTGACCCGCAAGCATGGGGTCAAGATTGTGCCGGATGGTTTTGTACTATTAGAAGATTGTGTTTTAGCGCTAGTTAAAATGGTGGGATATGATAACGTGAAGTCTGCATCTCGAATGACCGGATCTGTTGTCGCCTTTTTCAGTGACATAGATCTAGTAACAAAAGCTGTAGAAACAGGAATTGTGTTGAATGAAAGTGCTGTCCCGGTATGGGCAGATTGTATCTAAACCCAAAAGAATACCGCTGGGCTGTAAATCCCCCCATTTAAAACATGTTGTTTCTTTCAGAAGACAGCTATACATGATATTAAAAATATATAAATGAAGATATACGCATTAAGTTGAAGTTTAAAGATGAGAGCAGTGATTATCTAGTTTTTGCTTCATCAGAATCAATTAAATGTTTTCACTGTGGAGGTGAAGGACTTATTCTTAGAAACTAGCCAGAAAAATAGGCAGAGGAAAATAATCAAGAGACGGGGAATGCTGGGAGCAGAGATGGGGCAGGGCAGCGAGGTAGAAACGAAAAAGCAGGGAGAGCAGTGCCTCCGGTTTTAGATAATAGTAATATTGAAGGCGAGCAGCCAGGTCAGGCTGAAGGGACTGATATGGTTGGTCGGCCATTTGTAGTAGAGGGAGGTGCTGTGATTGCAGAGGGGGAAGCAGGCATCCAAGCAACTGGGAGCGGTGCAGAGGAGCCAGTGACCCCTGCTTTGCAGAGTTAAAAAAGAATGGGGTTGAAGCTGTAAACAGTCATCAAACCCCAGTTCAGTCTATGGCAGTAAAGAATCAGAAAAATGAAATAGTCAGTGTGTGGGGAGATACAGTACCAGAGGGCGCTAGTCAAGGGAGTGGCGAATCTGGTTTTAAATTACCAGAAAAAAAGAGACAAAGAAAAAGACAGGAAAATGTAGTAGCTAGTAAGAGAAGTAACTTCTCTGAAGAGAGTAGTGCAAATAAGGAGGATAGTAATGAGAAGGAGGGTCAGGTAGAAAAGCAGAGCGGTTATGTTGAACAAACTTCTAGGGCAATTACTGAAGAAAGCTCTGAATTAGAAAGTGGAGAGGAAGCTGACTTTACTGATTCCTTGCAAGTTTCTGGGCTGCCTTGTAATAAAGGCGATTACCATATAAAGAGCATTAACACATTTCTGGAGAGTACGAAAGGAATGAGAGGAATTAATGTAGGGGATCATTTCCTGTCTTATCGGGGGTGGGTTTTAATTGTAAACAATCTGGTAGCTTCAGTGCTATGGCATACATTAATTTATGTGGCGCCGCAGCAGTCCTTGTTACAGCACATTCAGAGACAAATCTTGGACTTTTTCTGGGGTGGACTGCATTGGCTAAGATAGAGCATGCTCTACCTTCCCCTGGAGGAGGGTGGGCAGGGTCTCATCCACATTGCCAGCCACACTGCTGCTTTTCATTTGCAGGCCCTGCAAAAAGTATTGTACTATACTGAGAAACTCTCCTGGAGAGAGTTGGCTCAGGCATTTTTTTGCCAGATAGGAGGATTAGGTTTGGACAGACACTTGTTTTTAATGGATACCAGCAGCAGAACTGTTCTGGTTTGCCTGAGTACTACAAGAGGGTACTGAGAGCATGGTTAAACCTCTGTGTGGAGAAAGAAAAAAGAGCAATGGATTTGTATTGGGCGCTTGAAGAGCCTTTTGTTTTTAATTCTGTTTTCAAAATGGTACTGTGTCAATCTCCTACTTTTGAAAACACCCTGCTTACAGGTGGAATAATAAAACTGGGCCATATAGTAGATATAATAAATCATACCTGGAGGAGCCAGGAAAGTTTAGCGGATGTACTAACTCTAAGGTCTGTGAGGGTGGCTGGCCTGTTACTGTCACAGCTCAGAAATGCACTTCCTAAACCAATTCAGGACATTTTAAAGTTCAAAGTTTTATTGAGCAGACTCCGCCTCCCTGCGCCTTCCAGCTCTACTTATTTCCCCAGCTGGCCTCCCAGATAGTGAGACAGAGGGGGGATTGCTTCGTACACAAAATCTGACAGATCTGCTTCTACAAAGTGTGGAGGGGAAGTGTCTATACCAAGTGTGTGTGAAAATGCAGCACAGACAACAGCTTCAGAGCCTCCCTAATACGCAATGGAGAGACAGGCTGGGAGTAGGGAGCCAGATCAGACCGGCGTGGAGGGCACTATATAAAGCACCACTCCCAAAAAGAGGGCGGTACAATCATCGATATTCTTTCAAACGATTATATTTTGTGTGCCCAATTATCATTCTCTTAGACATAACAAGATGTTGACACCAATCCTAGAAATGGTTTTCAAAGTCCCTTCATGGTCTTTCTCTTGTCCTGTAATGACACCCAGCAAAGAACAGCTCAAGTATAAGACCTGATAAAAAAAAAAAAACGGTTCCCTTGTGAACAACGTGGTCAACTCGCCCACGTCCTATCATTGTTCAATATATACTTGGAGAGCATTGCGATCAATTTCTACAGATAATTACAAAACCATAAGCTATGCTGTTGACATAGTGCTCCTTGTACGCTTGGAGGGTGAACCTTAAGAAATTGCGTGCAATAGAAAAATTCAAGCAGAATAGAAAGCCAGGCGCTAGATAACACAATGATTTTTTTTAAGAAAACAGAGATGAATAGAGAATGGAGCAAGTACAGTTATGGTTTCCCTGCCGCTAACCTTATAAAAACATTGATCATGAGAATCAAGGATGATAGGTCTTGGTGTTGGAAAAGAACAGATACTGTCTAAAAAGCTACAACTCAGAAGGCCACTTCCTTGGCTGTTTCTAATCTGTGGCAGTGAATCATGGTATACTGTGGAAGGACTGTTGGAGCTTGCAGGCTCCCTAAGTATTAAACAAAGCAACATAAACCGCGGTTCATAAAAGATGTATTGATGGCGAAGTAACAA